>NW_005803509.1:0-3679 GCF_000240725.1 Microchloropsis gaditana
TTTTTTTTTTTTTTTCCCATCTCTGTAGGTGAGATCATGTAGGACAGAGGCAAAAGGGGGGAAGGGGAGTGTGGAGACAGGTGAAGATTTTGATCCAATACCATTTTAAAAAGGCGTACTCTGATGAGCGGTAAAACAATAGAAAGCACATGTACATAAGTGTGAATATTGTGCAAAATTGTGTATTTTTCTTTGCGTCTGGAGAGGGTCGAGCGGACTGAGTGCGCTGGCGTATGCGTATCGCTCAGCTCGCCATTAATTCATGTCGTAATTTATTTTGCCAGCTGGAGCAACACCTTCCATGCCTCGTGTATGCAGCTATATCTCTGCGAAAAGGGATATGGCAGATATCCCTGTGGCTGAGTACACAAACACGTCATTTATGTTTTTAACACTGCTTTACGAACCCTTCAAGATTCCAAACTTCATCAACGCAACCACCTCCCGCTCCTCACGCTCTAATAATTATTTCTACAAATAATTGAACGATCAATGATGCTCCAAAAGGCCCCTTGATCGGTTTGCGCTGAAGGAACAGAAATGTGTCGTCATTTGTAACAAGAATGCTCGACGTAAGTGTTCGGACGGATGCCCGGACAGGAGGACTTGTATTGTCAACTCCCTCACTACCTCAGCTATATTCCACCCTTTTCCTTCACGGTCACAGAAAGCTCAACCTTCCCTAACGGAGAATCGCCCCGCAGCCGTGGCATTTTAAAAGTGTGGTGACATTGCTATTGTTGCATATATTTACCTGATTCATAGTTATGATGTCGTACATTGGCAGCCGGGCGCAGACAAGCAGAAGGCTTTTAGGATGCCAAGTTTGGAAAAATTGCCCAGAAAGTGTATTAACGCAACGGCAACAGCAGCATATGCATCTAGCACGGGTTTTCTCAGCCTTTGCGCGGAGAAACAAGCTGCACGTCTGCTCCCCGAGGTCCACCCTGTCGTACCTCCGGGCTCCGCCCCCTCGACTGCCACGTCCTCCCTCTCGACCGCCCTCCGCGCCCCTCTCTCACTCTTCGGCCTCATCGACTCCGGTAGGGAAGCCAGTCGCTCTGCTATGCATTTGATGCCTGAATTCCCACCATTTGCCTCCCCTCATCACCCCCACAGCCTCTCCCTCTTGAGACGCTGCTATCCACGCTACCCCGACCTCCATCATCGTTTCTGCCAGAAATTCAGGAGCACCTCCGGCAATCGACGCGGGGTGGCAGACGCAGAAAGCTGGTGGTTGTCGATGGTAAGCGAATCTGCACCCCGACTGTCGCGAGGAAGAAGGGCCTGTCGACGCTGATTGAGTAGCAAGAACAGGGGCTACACGCGACCCCCATGCCTCATGAACAAAATGTGACATAACGGTCCCATCCCAATCGCGCGTCTTCTCCTTCCTTCTTCACAGATGATCCCACCGGCACGCAGAGCGTGCAAGGCTTTCCTGTGCTGTCGGAATGGACCGCGGAGGCTCTCGCTCGGGAGATCGAGGATGATAGCACCCCAGGATTCTTTCTCCTTTCGAACATCCGGTGTGCAAGGCCGTGCTGGAGGGGAAGATGGGCTGTAGGGAGGGGAAGGATGGAAGTGATACGCTTTCCTTCAGGAAAATATCTCAATGGTCTCACATCTCGTCCTTTGGGCTCTTTCCCTGTAGGGCTTTGTCAGCAAGAGACGCCGAGCACGTCTTGCGGGAGATTCGGACGGGCCTCGACGCCGCGCTCAAGGTACCCATCCTCTTGCCCGTTTCGTGTACTAGTCTTGGTTCAGATTCCTCAAAGACTCCCTTTTACCTACTCCTGCTCCCTGTTCGACCCTCTCCTGTGCTTTTTCCTCCTCTTTGGCAACTCGCACGCTCGCTCCTGCTTCTTTTCCTGGTTGTCTGCTCTTCGACTTCTTGTGTTTACGATTCCTGCTCTTCTGAGATCCTCTTCTTGTGCTGCACTGTTTTTGCTCCTTCTACCGCATCTATCTTTGGCTGTTCATCCGTACTTCACGAGTGCCAGCTGACTCGCCCATGCTACGTATGTCTCGGAGGAATTTGACCACTCTCTGACTCGATCATCCACATGCAGCGGCTGAATCGCTCTGAAGACTCGGTAACAATCATTTCTCGCTCGGACTCGACCTTGCGTGGTACGTGGCGTTCTCCCTCTTCTCACTTCTGACTGTCCAAGAGAGAACATGGTTGCCATCCATCCATGACTTCTTTCCCTCTCACCCCTTTTCCCCTTTCCTTGTCCGATCGCCCTTCCCCTTCCCTCCGGGCCCGAACAGGACATTTTCCTTTGGACGTCGAGGTCCTTTGTCCGCATCCTCCCCTCGATAAAGAAGGGACTGGATCGCAAGGAAGGATGCTTTGCGGAGGAACCAGTGTCTTGACGCTGGTGGCACCCTTTTTCCAGGCAGGGGGTCGGATGACGGTATGCCACGCTTTCCATCCTCAGGTCTTTGTCCCGTATTTGCTGTCGCCGTCCTCCACGAGCCGATGAATTTTGTACCCTGAAGCCATGCCCTCTTCTCCCTGTCCTTCCTCTTTTCTGAGTAGATCAACGACGTGCATTACATGACCACCTCCCCTGCCTCCGTCCTTCCCGTGCACCTGACGCCGTTTGCGCAGGACAAGGCCTTTGGGTTCTCCACCTCGAACCTGAAGGATTGGGTAGGTCCAATCAGACAGCTCTCTCACTTCTATCTCTACCTCCCTTCCTCCCTCCCTCCCCCCCCTCCCTCCCACGTATTCCCCTACCTATCTGCCTCTTTCTTGTTATTACGTCCAAATTTGGGCGTGACATGAAATGCACTTTGATTTTTAAGAATCGCAACCACAAAAGGACATTTGAAGGGAAAAGTGAAGGACATTGAGTAAGAGTAAAGGACCATGAAAAAGAGGACAACATGCTGTTATAATCTTATGACTCCTCGTAGGTCGCACAGAAGCTTGGAGGAGGCGTGAAGGCCGAAGACGTGGCTAGTATCACCCTAGACGACATCCGGTGCGTGTCAGTCTCTTAAGTTTTTTAAGTCAATCGTCGCGAAACTCACTCTCTCCTCCACCGGCTCTATTCTCTCTTTTCAAAATCTAGCCGCGGTGGTCCCACCGGCGTCCGCGATAAGCTTCTTAGCCTTGCCAGAAGCAACACCACCAGTCTGGGCACGTATGTGGTGGTCAATGCCGTGACGAGGGAGGACTTAGAATGCGTAGTACTGGGTAGCCTCCAGGCAGAAGACGCAGGACTGGAGGGGTCGACGGAGGGCGAGCCCGGGATCCGGATGGTGTGAGTGAACGAATGGGAGGGATGGATACGACATTCCTGCTGCATTTCGGCGTCAGCTGTTTACAATATCCTTAGTAATCTGCATACTGATTAACTTTGTGGGAAAATGTGATCTGGTTTATCATTGATTCCCGACATCTCCTTGCCTTTCGAAGACTGAACCATCATCCTGACCATGTCTTCTTTTTGGGGTCCCTCCTCCCTCTGTTCTCCCAAGCTATCGCACAGCTGCAGACTGGGTCGCCGTTCGCGCCGGACTTTCTCCTCTGCCTCCCCTGCCAGCCTCCGCTCTCCGCCCTCCTCCCGATCTTCCTTCCCATGTCCCCTCCGCCGAGGGAGGCCTGATAGTGGTAGGCTCTTATGTACCCAAATCGTCGGAGCAACTCTCTTTCCTCCTGGAAAAC
>NW_005803509.1:6434-7034 GCF_000240725.1 Microchloropsis gaditana
TAGGGTTAGGGTTAGGGTTAGGGTTAGGGTTAGGGTTAGGGTTAGGGTTAGGGTTTCGGGGGAGGATTAGGGGTCGAATGACTGGGCGGGCCAGGAAGAATCGATGTGTCCGGGACGACCACCACCCTAGGAGGTCGTTCGTTCCCCCCTCCCTCGCTTCCCCCTTTCCTTCTCACCTCCAACAGCAGTGAGCGCACCAGCTCCTTCTGGAAACCCCCTCTTCCCCCGTAGACGTCTTCCAACCACGCCATTCCGCGGGCACGCGTGCGTTGAGCCTGCACACCTCCCTTCCTCCCTCCCTCCATCCCGCCCTCCCTCTCTCTCTCTCCCTCCCCCACCCTATTAGTCCGTCCCGTCCGACGCTCCATTGGCAAGGAGGGCGATAGGGAATGTCTCGGGGACGGAGGAAGGGAAGGGAAGGAGGAGGCAACAAGGGCGGGCGGCCGCGCGAGGGGAGGAAGAAGCGGGGAAGACGAGGAAGGAGGCGCCCAGGGAGAGGTCGAGGTGGAGGAAAGGAGGGGAAGAGGGCCGGATGGAGGGAGGGCGGGAGGAAGGAGGGTGCCCTCGCCCGACTGACGGTGCCGCCTGTTTTGGGTTCCG
>NW_005803509.1:7150-7736 GCF_000240725.1 Microchloropsis gaditana
GACCAGAGAAGGCAGGGAGGGAGGGAGGGACGGACGAAGCGCTCCAGTACCTGCGTGCTGGACAAGGGTCTCTCGAAGAAGGTCCCGGGGTAAGGAGGGAAACAACACAGCCATCGAATCCAGCGCGTCCTCCACGTTCCTCTTCCCTGCCCCCCCGCCTGCCGCGTCGAACGCGTCGCTTGGATTTGCCTCCACCCGCTCTTCGTCCCCGTGGGGGACGCGACCGAAGGAAGGGGAAAATTCTTCCTCCACCCCCACGCTTTTCTCTCCTACCGCCTCCTCCTCTTCGTCTCCTGTGTCCTCATCCAAGAGTAGCATCCTCTCTACTTCCTGTTGGTGTGGTCAAGTCTTGGTGAAAATGTTTGACAATGAATGTCTTTGCCGGCATGCGGCTTTCCCCATCTCCCTCTCCACATGCATGCATCCTTTTCCTACTCCTCTTTTTCTCCTCCACCTTTTTTGCCGTAACACTTTCCTTTCTCACCTCTTTTCTGCACAGACCTCCTCCTTTACATCAGACACCCTCTCCCCCTTCCTTCTCCTCCCCGCTCTCCTCCCCCCTCTTACCTGCACAGCCCCCTCCAGC
>NW_005803509.1:7746-25071 GCF_000240725.1 Microchloropsis gaditana
GGGGGGGGGGACAACGCTGAATATCGGCATGCTGGGCACGTAAGGCGTCGTTGATGTATCCTTTGAGAGGTCCACTGGACGACCTGGAATCATCCAGGCTTTTTGATGTCGGATTGGCCCGCATGGGAAGGGTGTCCAAGGCATGACATACTGTATAATTGTATTGCTTTGCGGAAGAATCTGAACCTCGACGCTTTTTATTCTGCTCTTCCATTCAGGGCATCGAAATTTGTGTGGACACGCTCTTCCAGGATGAAACAGCGCGCCTAGGGGAGATGGAGAGAGTCACTGCTGCTATTGAAGAAGGGATCAATGCGGGAAAGCATGTCGTTATTTTCACGAGCCGTCAGGTGGGTTATGATCTCATCCTTCTTTTTTAAAATATCATTATTATTAGGCTTAGCGCTAGGTTCCTTTCTCATTATACCTTTCTTTCAATTTATTAAAAATCAGCTTCGTCAAGAAGACGGTGCAGGTGGTCTCATCTCAGGGATGAAGGTGTCTGACTCTGTCGTCGAGATTGTTAAAAACTTGCGCACAAGGTGAGAGACGCGGAGGAAATGGGAGCAGATGGAATATGACTGTAGGGTCATGCGCGTATGGAGACATGAAAACCTAAGGAGAAGCAAAAGGAACTTGCAGTACAAGGGAAACAAGGAAGTCCGTTTGTCTATCTCTCGATAGCAATGCTAGCGCCTAGGATGCACTAATTCCCTATGTCCTGCTCCTGCGCTCAGTGTATGTAAGAGAGACTTTACACCATCATTTGTCGTTGATCAGGAACTCGCTATGGCGGGCAAGGGCGTCAGAGGGATGTCATGCCTATCGATAATAAATGCCAAGTGTTACATTATTCCTAGACCCCCATTGTCATTCTGTACGTCTTCTCACATTGTCTGATGATCTGTCTGTGCATCAGACCCCTTTTTCTCATTGCCAAAGGAGGGATTACATCAAATGACGTGGCGGTCAAGGGCCTGGGTCTCAAGAGGGCCATGGTGCTTGGACCAATTCTACCCGGTGTTCCTGTGTGGGAATGCGGAGAAGAGAGCAAGTTTCCGGGTATGAAGGTACGAAGTGACGCACAGAAACTGATTCGTGCGCGTGCCTATGTGTCTTTGCTTACCGAGTGACGATCAAATGCTTTTCGTTCACTTATACGTCTCTTCTCTTTTCTATTTCCAAGTACGTCGTCTTTCCTGGCAACGTGGGCTCTTCGCAAGCGCTGTTTGAGGCAGCTCAAAAACTATGCTTCCCTCCCTCCACTTCTACGCCTCCATCATCCGACTCCAAGACCTCTTTAGCTTCGTGTGTCACTCCCACACGTCCCGTTTTCGCCTCGTCCTCCCGCACTCTCGATCTCCTGGAGGCTGCGCGTGCGAAAGGAGAGGCCGTCGGGGCTTTCAATGTTTATAACCTTGAAGGAGTCAGAGCCGTTGTTCGTGCCGCGGCGGCAACGAACAGCTCAGCGATTTTGCAAGTCCATCCATCATCACTCGAATTCGGTGGACAGCCTCTCCTGGAGCTCTGTCGCGCCGGGCGGTTCTTTGTGGAAGAAATGGGAACAATGAGAGGTTCCAAGGAGAAGGATACGATCGCAGTGCACCTCGACCATGCGAATGAGGCAGCCGTCATAGAGCAAGTTCTGGTGAGTGGCATTAAATGACACATGTTAATCATGCGTACAAGCTTACACCGACTCTTCTGGCTATAAATCCACAAGAATCGAATCGACTCCCGTGAAGTTTAATATGCCAGAGTAATTTCTCTTTCAGTCACCCATATTTTGCGTCAACACTCCACCGTTACGATGCAGGCAACTCAGCTGGTTGACTCTGTTATGTGCGATGGGTCGGCGAAACCTTATGAGGAAAATGTTTCATGGACCGCACAGATGACACGACTAGCACACAGTAAGGGCATTCCTGTAGAGGCAGAGCTGGGTCGCTTGGCCGGGGAGGAAGACGGACTGAGCGTCCAGGAAAAAGAAGCAAAAATGACTGATCCTCTCCAGGTCCGAGATTTTGTGGAACAGACAGACATAGATATGGTGGCGGTGACAATCGGAAACGTTCATGGTCGATATGCGACGAATCCGCCGGTACTCGACTTGGCCCGGCTGGCAGATATACGGGCGGCTACGGATCGATTGCTTGTCTTACATGGAGCGTCCGGGCTTCCTCCAAAAGTGGTGCATGCAACCATCGCCATTGGTGCGATCTGCAAGTTTAACGTGAACACCGAGGTCAGGGAGGCAGCTATGCAGGTGATTCGCGAGGGTAAAGCCAAGGACGTGTTACCATTAATGCAAACGACTGGCGAAGCTATGCAACGCGTGATTGAGAACAAAATGAGACTGTTCAAAGCGTCGCCGTCAATATAGTAACAGAATAGAATAAAATGTGTTCCAGTATAGCTTCGTGCTCCATCAGGTAGGCTTCTTTCTTCTTTAGTTGATATATTTAGCTGACTTGAAGCTGAGACAATGCCTGATCCGGTCGAATCCCTTTAAACGTTGAACAGACATTCTATAATAGTCATATAGAACTGTATCATGTATTTCCACATTTGGGTTGCATTCTTCTATCCTGTAACCTTAACTTATAGGGGCATGGCCTCTATGAGCTTTCACTTTTGCATTTTTCATAGAGAGTAAAACCGCGTTCTACTGTCCCTCCTTTTTACAGGCTTGCGATAAAAAGTATTACAAATAGTTCTAAGATACAGCCGCGTTGCACAGCTAGATTTTATAACACATCCCGGGGACAAGAAGGAACAATGATTTTTAGCCTCGTTCCGAATTTCATTGCCTTCCATCAATCCTTATATCAATAATACGACAAAGCTCCATTACTGGAGCAGGAGCCACGAGAAATTTACTGTTTGACCCGCAATGGGACCATTAATGTTGTTTTGATAATAAGTTGATGCCACGGAAGCTTGCAATGACTAGAAACGCTAACTCGGCTCATTTTTAACATATTAATTTTAGAAGTGAACCGAAATTCTGCTTAAACTGATCATGAACACGGATTTGTAATTCGGAAATTGGAATGATTCGCGGCGTCGTTTCGCTTATCGGTGAGGAACCGTCATATCGACATTGAAAAATCAATCTTCATGCTCCCGAAATCAGTATCACCTTATTCATCATCAAAAATGTCAGAGAGTCTCTGAATGTGACTATACGTTCTGTGTGGCTCGCAGTCCTCGCTGTGCTGCAAATTCTCGGTCAGGATCAGAGCACGACCCCGAAACCGTTGCCATCTATAAAATAAGCGGGCCTCACACGGTACGCCCGTTAATGCAAACGGTTTTACCTACTGTGCAGGTTTTTAGAGATCTGCCTGCTCTAAATCGCATGAAGGATAACACAACAACAATTAATAGCTCATCACAGTAAGAAAGAAACTTATTTACACTTGTGTGAAGAAGAACAGTTACCACGGCCTGCGCTGACTATATGGATTGAAAGGTGGCTGCCCAGTGCCAGCCACTACCATACGTGTATACTCGAATGTCACGACATTGTGTTGTGTGCTAAGACTTCTTTCATTGCAATTTCCTATATCCTTGCGCGACAACAAATGTATAGTGTGATACCTCCAGAAAGCTCATCAGACTTCCGTTGCTACATCTTCTGTTTCTCTCCTCCTCGTGCTACAGCGGTCGATCTCTTATCGCAAAGTCCTTGATTGATGCAGTACTCTTCTGTTACCCTTGTCATCATACAGCTTGTCCTCGGTATCCTCGTCTTATGCCTTTCTCAGCTGAGCACCGCTAGTATCCAACTTACGGCTTCCCAGCAATGTCCGCGCCTAGCGATACGTGCTAAGGCGCATCCCAACACCAAACACGGAGTCTTAGCTGGGAAGGGTAAAGCTCAGATATCCGTAATACTTCGCACTAAAGATCCTATCAGTGACTTAAATTTTAAAATGACCTTGCCAAGCGGGATGTCTGTGAGACGGACAGCGACCCGTCCGTCAATCAAACCTCACATGCCGCCTGAGGTTGTTGGAAACATCGACGGAACCACAGCCCTTTACTGGCTGGACATTGATTTTTCTAGGCGGTCAAAACGCCGCTTTCGAGTCAAGGTTAACATTGATTTGTGCGCTCCTGAGCATCTCGTGGTAGATGCTTTTGCTTACCTGAACAACGCAACTTCCACCTGGTGTGTGACCCCTTTAGCGAGTCCCGCACTCCTGCGCGCGCGATATCCAAAGGAAAAGCCAGCAACTTGCGCTCCAACATTGGCTCCTTCTGTCAATCCTACACAATCTTTCGTTGTCTTTGCCCCGGGACAGCGCTTTTCACAAGGTGGTCAGCTAGCGCCATTTGATAATCGTCGTCTGTCGCTGCATCCTGAAATGAACCTAGCCATAAACCAGGACGTTCTTTCCTTCGGAGACACGTATCATCGTCAATTGCAACCTATTGAGACGAAGGATGACTGTTATGAGTATTGCTCCCTTGTAGGAGGAAAAATTGCGCCGTTCTTCTTCAGCTGGAATAATGCCACAAGCCAGTGTTTCTGCTGTGCAACTGTGTGCACTCCCTTCATATACGATCCTGCATTCGATGTACAAAAGGTGCTCGTTTCTGCTACCAGCGCTCCAACATTTACTCCTGCCCCATCTCCCTCGGATCAAAATCGCCGCCTTTACAATATAACCGCTGTCAGGACAATTTTGGACTATGCTGAAGCATCGTATTCATGCAAAACTAGCGCCTGTGAGGCTTGGAATTGCAGGTACTTCTAGGCTTAAAATGTCTAGCATGAAATAATTCATAAGTCAAGTCAAGGCGTGATACGTCATGGGCACCCCCATATATGCTCATTATACCTCTATTTTTTGTCTGCACGCAGTACTTGCTCCCGACACCCGGACACGGAAGTGAGGCGCATTTCTGCTCCTGACGGGGATGGCTTTGTGGGTTACAACTCAGTCGAAGGTAAGGTGGTCAGCACAGGAAAGATATTTAAGGTGTGAGCTTATTGGGTCGCTCATTGCATGCACGACAATTTCTTACCTTATTTGGGGTCGGCGGGAAAATTTAGGAGCCCTTGTGGTGGCGTTTGCTGGCACGTCCATGGATGACATAGTAGAATGGATGGCCAACTTAGACTTTAAGAAAGAAGATTTTCCTCATGACGGATGTGAGGTAAGGATAAAAGCAGGACTGCAGGAAAGGAGTATGAGGAAATCGAAGATCTGCGATCACAAGATAAATTACTCCGTCAAAGAGATGTTTGCGCGATGGAAACGGACCACGCTGAATCTCAGGAAGGTACTTTCACCTTACATAGCTGCTTGTTGCCTCCCCAATTCTCTACTTTGATCATAGGGTTGTCAGGTTCACACGGGATTCTACACCGCATACTTGGAACTTCGAAGCCAGGTCCGGGAATTTGTGCAATACTTTTTACAGCAACATCCAGACGCACCGATCTGGGTTACAGGTAGGGAAACAAGGCAAGAGTACTTGACTGGCCGAGAAGCATAATAGAGATGAGGAGGAGCCTTCCGGAGACAGAAAAACGGGGATACTGGATCCGAGGTTTCATTCGAGAATCTACCCCATTCCTCATTATCTGATCGCATTCTGCCGATAGGTCATTCCCTCGGAGCAGCCATTGCAGTCCATTGCATGGTCGATCTTATGTCTCTCTCGTACAATGTTCGGCGGGTCGTCAACTTCGGGCAGCCTCGCGTCGGAAACAAACAGGTAAGGATTGAACGATGAACAAGGGAGGACAGCCGGAAATGCGACGTGGTGGAACAGATTGACTTTGTGCTCGCCATCCCCGTCGACGCTTTGACCAGACATCCATGGAATCTTTTCTCACGTTCTCTCACCCCTCAAAGTTCGCTACCTTCGTCGCGTCGCTCGCCGAGTCTCTTGATTTTCCTCTCTACCGGCTCGTGCATCATCGTGATCCGGTGCCTCATCTGCCCCCAAGAGGTACGTTTTGAGGCTTGGTGTGTAAGAGGGGCTGAGACGTACTGAAGGAGAGGGAATGAGTTGTAGCCTTAGTGTAGGCGTGTGCGTGCACCTGGAAAACTAGGAAGCAGAATACGAATCCAGGTGCACTCTCTTTATCTCTTCGCTACCTCACTCCATGTCCCTCTCCGGCCTTCTTCCGCCATCGTCTCAGCTTTTGGTTTTCACCACCAACCCTTCGAGGTCTTCTACAACGAAGACCAAACTTCTTACATCGTTTGCAATGACTCTGGTGAGGACCTTCAGTGCTCGGATCAATTTTTGGTCGACTTGGATGTTGCAGATCATCTGAACTACCTAGGTGCGTCAATTACTGTGCTTTTCATTTGTAGTACTCTCTCGCTTCTGTTACTTTCCCGGTCTTCTTAAAATTAAATTGTGTTTTGCGGAGCTGTTGTTGGAGTTAACTATTTATCTTAAGCCTTCGATTTTTTGTAACTTTCGTCCCCCCAATTTCTTCTTCATCTAGGGGTACCTATGGGATGAGTGAGTACGGAAAACCGTTGTGCTCACCAGATTTTTCGCTTACCGGAACTGACGAAGGGGCACTCTTCAAGCATGCCATCGAGCATGGAAAGTCATTACGGAGAAAGATTGGAACGTGCAATGAATACGATGGGAAGATATTAGAGGTCTCATGGCTTTATCGCACAAAAATTATTGAACATTTAAGATGGTAGGTGCAAAGATATGAGCTGAAGAAAAAGCAGCCCGAATTTTTGAGTATATCTTTGCACCATGCTTTGATGGAATCTGTCTCAAAGAAAGAAAAAACCTTTCAAGTGATGCTAATTTGAGCCCAGTAAGATCACCTTCAGTGAAGGAAATTGATATGCTGGGCTCAGAGTTTTGTGGTTGTTATTTCTAGTCTTCCCTTGTTTCAATAATTTATTTATCCAATTTTGTGGAAACCTGGTTGAACGTAGACTTGACAAACGTTGATACAAGGAGAACAACTCATTCCGATGGACATCCCCCTCTATGGTGACTCCCTTGGAGCAAACCTCGGACTTACCAGCATTCGACCAAAAAATCGAGGCATTTGTAACTCTCCTTCACAGGTTAAACTTGAAAGATATATTACGTACTTCCAAGGCACGGCCATATTGCACAGCCGAATTCCATCACAGGTCCTGGGAAAGTATTACTTTCAACGTTAATCTTGGCTTCATTCCCCTTGTCAATCGTTACACCCGATAATACGATGAAGATTCATAATTGGAGCAGGAATCACGAGAGGTTAACTTATTTTTGAGGGCTACCCAGCAAATAATGTGAGAGGCGCAATTTCTGTACACGCTGATCTGGCACGCTATCCAAAAGACTATGCAAACGAGTCTGGCCTGCAGAGGTCAAAAACCGCCTTCCTGTTACATTTGATGACATCTGCATCCTATTACCCTGCTGAGAATGTCTATCAAATACAGCCCTCCACTTTTTGCTACTCATCCACCTCAATTCTTTAAGCTTGTTTACTGCAATATCTGTGGCAAAGGACAGGAGATATCCCACCACCTCTTCGCGCCGAGCAGGATCCACCAAGTCCTCCATTTTCAGCACTGCATGGTCTCCCTTGGAGATGTGATGCAAACTCATTTCTTTTCTACTCTCCTGCATTTGCTGTTTATCTTCAATTACCTCTAGCCACGTGCAAATCGAGTCCAGCCAAGCCAAAGCCAAATCACGGGCAACAGCCCAACGTCCCATAGATCCGAACGCATTAACCTCCAGTATGCCACTTTCCACCCATTTCTGGAGCTTTGAGCTTCTATAAGGAGTAATCAAACCAAGCGTCCATCGTGGACGAAGCAACAAGCAAGCTTGGATAGAAGGGGAAGAGGCCGTGTAGAAGACACTTGCCAGCGATTCCACAACGGGAGCGACATCACGATACAGAAATAAATGCCTCGAGGTTATATAGGAAGACGATGGAAACTCTGCCAGGGCTAGATCTAGAAGGTAGTGCCCTGAACCTTTCAAATTGAGTGACAAAACATGTGGGATGGAATGCGGCCGGTAAGGAGAAAGAGGTTTCATGGAGGACGGTTGACAATTGCCTGCCCGGCACAGCAAGTGGGCGTCTGTGAAAAGGCAGATCCTAAGAAGGCGGCGGATGGAGGAATCGTCAATCAGCTTTTGTGCCCGAGCTCGGCAAAGTTGCTCGGCCCAATAGGGCTCCGAGAGGGAGCAAAAATTGCAAGCAAGGAGGAGACGGTGGATGAGTGTGGAACCGCATCGACCCGTGTTCCACACCCAAAGTATGACGTCCTTTTTGTTTCCCCCATTTGGATTTTGCTTTTGGCTCCTCTTCAACTTGTTCCGCATCTGCTTTTCCTGTATGTAAGCCTCCACTGTTTCGAAAGACGCTACCAAAACATATTTTCCTGCACAATGCCGCACACCCCGGTCTAGAAAGGGTTCTTCAAGCACGGACGTATTCTCTTTCATCTCCATGAACACCACGCTTTTGGTATAGAAATCGAGGCAATAGATGGCGAAAGACGACACAGAAGAGGAAGAGATCGCATCTGATGCTTTCACTTCCTCATGTGCGTCATGTCCTCCATTTAGTCCTCCGTCAAGAAAAGCACGTAAAGGCTTACAAAGTGAAGTTTGGCTGGTATCATATTCAATGGCTTTTAAGCCTCCCCACCATTCATCATCGTTTCTATAAACCCAGCGTAATGGGTAAAGTGCCGCAAAGCCCGTAGGTAGCGAAGGTGGAAGGCGAAGGGGAGGATTACCACCCAGTGGACGCATGCAAATTCGCACCCAGAAATAAAGTCCCACGAATACAATAGGAACCACTAACCAATAGAAATAGCTACTGCACTGACGCACGGTGAAATAAGTGGATAATACGTAAAACACCATTGATGGCAAATATCAGCTGTGGTGCGTGCTTTCTTCCTGTGTGGACGCGTTTAAGGTGATAAATAAAGTGTCAAGGCGCAATGTCGATATTCAAAGGCGCCATAAATCGTAGATAAAGTACACGCATCGTCTGACAGGTCCCACAACAAGAAGGACTGGAACACGGTATAGCTCAAAATTTTCACGGGGATCGTGTGGAAATTGGCAGTTGACGGCTCGAAGATCGAAGATCGACGCTTGCTGGCACGGTCAGGGTGCTTGAGGAGGCTCTTGAAGCGGGTCTGATCGGATAAGACAGAAAATAATTCATGTAAACACCAGACCGCGTGCTTGGAGGCACAGGTATCCCTATCTGAACTATACTCAGCAAAATGATTGCATCAGGAGGTTAGGGACTGCATAAGCCCTTCATCCTTTCAATGTCTACTCTGCGAAGTCTCATCACTTGCTGATCTTTTACCTCCTCTCATCATAAAGCTGTACTTTTGCCGGACATTTAAGAGTTACAAATCGCCTGACGCACGTGTCCCTACACTATCACAATTTCTCATATTTCAATAAAAAGGAAACAGTTTTTGTTTTCAAAATGAATCCGATACACTTTCTTCTCTTCCTCATTGTCATCGCCTCAACGACTGCCTTTCATACGGCTCCATGGGCATCTCCCTCCTCCACCGCCTCCCTTCTGCCACTTCACCGGCAATACAAACAAAACGAGCAAAGGCCTCAATCTGCTCTGACGCGCCTGGCAACGATACGAGGAGGAGTGTCGGGGAAAGTGAGAACTCACATGATAGAGGAGGGCGAGAAAGGGAAAAAAGACAACTTCTCTCACTTTCTTGTGATATTACCTGTAGGAGCAACGTAGTGCATGTAGTCCTCAAGTAGAGGACCACAAAGTATGTTTCTGAAGTAGGTTCGAGGATCTGCAGCCTTGCTGATCGTCTCTTTTCCGTCTTGTTCTTTCTGGACGGTCCTTGCGACAGGTGTCGGAAGTACGCACGTTGGAGGAGACGGAGGAAGCATTGAATGGAGCAGGGAGCAAGCTGGTTGTCTTGGATTTTACGGCGACGTGGTAAGTCAGGGAAAAGGAAACGCTGTATGGAAAGGCGGGAAAGAGGGCGAAGAAGGAGGAATCTCTGCCTCGGGGTTTTTTAGCATGACATCGCAAGGGATTCAATGCGCGGTTCACAGCGTCGAGGTGTAAAGACATCGCCTCCTCTACTTTTTCCAATGTACGTTTTAATCCCAATCCATTACTTGTCTGCAGGTGTGGCCCGTGTAAGCTCATCTCTCCTGTCTTCGAGGGTCTCTCAGAGGAGATCTCTGAGAACGAGGCCGTCTTCTTGAAGGTGGACGTTGACGTGAACGAGGTGAGAAGCCGGAGAGAAGTTGGGTGGGCGTAAAAGCAAGGACAGTCGGGCTGGGAGGAAATGGACCCCTCGGTGGATCGACATGATCCGCCTCCCTCACCCTCCTCTCTCTTCCTCTCCGACTGCTCCCATCACCCATCAGGAGACAGCAAAGAAATTCGAGGTGTCACAAATGCCGGTATGTTGTCGGTTCGACGGGCGCTCTCGATCAGAGACATGCCTGATGAAATAGTGCCACAGTCAAAAGATTGATTTTGTCTACCCTTCAATTCAGCTATTCAAATCACCCCATGATGCCCCATCTATTCCTCTTTAGACATTCATCTTCGTCAAAAATTCGGAAGTGAAAGGCCGACTGGTCGGTGCCAATCCAGACAAGCTTCGAGAGGCCGTCTTCCGCCTTCTGTAGGGAAGAGAAGAGTGAGGAAACGACATGTGGCTTTTCTCCTAACAAAGTGGAGAAGGAAAATTGGACAGGGTGGTTTAGGCCTGCACTTTTCATCGCTAAGCGAAGCGAAGGTGTGTACGAAAGTAAAACCATTTCGACCAACACGTCTTATTTAAAAAAAAAGGTTTCATTGGTTATGATGAATGGAACCTGCATCGAACAAACAGCTATTGATGCACATAACGCCGGATGAAGAAGATGGAGTACCACTTATACGGGGTGCAATATTTCTCAAACCTTTATTTCAATGGCGTGCGAAGCACTTTCATCAAAGCTGAACTAAACGAAATTGCATTCTACCAAAGCGCTTCAAACTTTTCGAAATTTGAATTGATGTGTACTTTTCTTTGAGCATCGCAATTTTTTTTGACTGGTTCTCTTTATGAAATGTCCGCTTGTATTGTTCATGATGTTGGAGGAGAATTATCGGGGCAATATGCAGAGTGAAATGCAGTCGAAAAAATGAATGCGAAGAAAAAGTTTCGCCCTTTTGCTAATTTTGCTGTGATTTAATTTAGAGGGGAAGCTTGTCAAGTCTGTCAGTTTTCACGCTGGCGCTGTGTCTTTGATTTTCATGAAGTATAATCACACCTAAGACCATGCACATCATCACATCATCAGTGAAAGACCCGCTTTCCGTTAGGCTTCGAATGCGACCGGTTCCTTTCAAATTTCAAAAATCTGAGCGAAGTCGGGAATTTTTTACCACGCGTTTTTAGCTGACCTAAATTCCCGCTTTCTCGCTGTTGACAGAAGCACTTTCGAAAGCTCTGTGCATACTACTGAATACACAAACTTGCTCGTCGGTTTTCCAACGCGATTATGGCTCTGTTCAGTTCTGCTGGCATTTGCAGAATCAGCAGGTTGTAGGAGTAATTGGAAAATGCCCGCCCTGTCTTGTGGAGAACAATAATGCGAAGACGTTCTTTTACGTTCTCCGCACGTTCAAAAGTGATACATCTGTTTGAATCATGGCTGTGTGTATGTAGGTAGGATAGTACCACTCTTTCCTGCCTCTGGAATGTGCTTCGTGGCGATTGATCGATGGCGAACGGCGGCATTTATCCGCGCGTTTCATGCGCGGTTGTCATGCCTTCCGAGCTTTCTTTCTCACACAATCGATAATTGCCTCCATTAATTTGGTAGATTTTTCGTGAAAATTTTAGCTTGTTGACCATTGTGCTGAGAGAAGTGTCATTTCACATGTTTGACTCGCGTAGGTGCATCTACGGGGGAGCACCACCTCGCGGAAGAGTGGTGTTGTCCCAGGACTGCATCTACGCGAGGCAAACATGTGGAAGACCCGTCTCTGTGCATGTGAATAATTAACACCATCAAAAAGAAATCTACTAACGCTCTTTCGGAGCTCCCTTTGTAGCCCCTTCAACTCTGAATACACGCAGGAATCGAATAAGCAAGCGACGCCCGGGTAATCAGAGTCATCATATGGACGCTACAGAAGACAGATTTCATGTCATTTGCGGAGAGCACGGGGTGTTTCAGATCGGCTCAAAGGTAGTGGGATCCTTTTCGGTGCCCGATTCATACAATGCGCGCTGTACGTAGATATGGTAGTCATGTCCCATCCGTGGTAAGGATGAGTCACCACGTCCACGCGCGATTTCGCGGAGCAAATCGTAATGCGACGAAACCATTTGAATAATGCAGACCTCACACGACACGTTAGGAGAAGTCAAGAGCGAACTAGTGCAAGGCAGGGTGTGACAGGTTGCGTGCACCAGGAAAAAGAAAGCTGTTTCTGGCCAGGAACTACATGGTGGGAATCATGTTGCTGATTATTGTTTGTTCGCTTTGTCTTATAAGCTACTTGCGTGGCTCTTTCTCACCCACTGCCTCTCATAAATATTTGACGCTTGTAAGGGAGCGAAACGCAAATCATTCGCTTCAAGTTTGCAGCACAGCGCTCATCTTCATGAGGGAAGTAGCAGAGTTATCATAACGAAGCACATTCAATAGCAGTCTCCAGCCTCCCATATGGAAATGGTGGGCGTCCACCCTTCTCTTTGTTTGGTTTAGTTCGGGTTCTGATTCCGTCCCCCGACCTTGACGCCCTTCCCATCTTTCAACTTCTTGGTCACCACCAGGCTTTTGTCTTCGATGCCTCCCTCCACATGCTATGGCGTCTGCACAGCCAGCTTCATGAGGTGCTCCATAAAGACGCGCAATGAGACGTCGTCCGTCAACATGGCTTGGCCCATGCCTACTTCTCCCTATGAAAAGAGAAAAACCCAGGGGAAGGTCACCAGGGACCAAGAGGATGAGGGGGTAAAAGCACAGCCTTTTCACAGGATCAGGGAACTGTACTCAGCCCGCTATCTCATATTATCCTACTCGTATGGGATACTTCATTTCTAAACTTCTTCACTTTGCTTCAACTTTCCTGCTCCTTCCCTCCCTCCCAATCGTCCGCCTCTCAACATCATTTACCGTGTGATGCGTGATGGATGGGTTTAGCTTTGCCATGAGGAAACGCGCCTGCGACTTATGCTGATCGCAGACAATAAAACTGCAGAAGAAAGAGACGAGGAGAAAGGAGCAAGATGTGACATAAACGTCACGCGCTTTCTGACTCCCAACCTGCCACCGTTTATGGAGCTTCGCTGGATTTGGATCTACAGCTCACTCGAAGAGGGCGTACGCAAGGAAGAGGTTAGAGGAAGAGAGAAGAGGGAGAGACAAACATACCGTGGAACCGGAAATCGGCTGGTCATTGTCATCTGAGCATCGAGCTGAGGAGAATCTAGCAGATTCTTGAAGTTGACGTGCTCCTCACTGTTTTGATAGCTGACATTTGAAAAAAAGGACGCATGAGATAAAGAATGGTCCAGAAAGCTTGTCTTCTTCGCGCTTCGGTTCTCCCCCTTTCTTTCCCGTCACCCTCTGCTTCCCTCCTTCCTACCCGGCAGCCCGCCAAGCTGCGACTGTTTCTCCGTGGAAAACCACCACGTGGAAAAAGGTATCGAGGAGGAGGATACAGTCGGGACGAATGCTGGTCGCGTCGAGCATGACAGGTTGAGGCGGCGCTGAAGGGAAAAGAAGAAAAAGAAAATAGAAGCATGAGTGAAGTTTCTTCTGGGAATGAAATGGTTCACTCAAGCCTGACAATGTCTTGGTCTCGCCCGCTGCCCCTCCCTCGTCTCCTCGGTGCCTCCGCTTCTCCCCCATTCCCAGTCACCAACCCGACCTGAAAAGCTGTAGGAGAGGAGCGAGGGCTGGATCATAACCAACGAATTGGTTACATTCTCACGGATGAGGATCGTGCTTAGGGAGGGAGGGAAGGACATAGGGGATGAAGGGAAAGGGGACAGTGAGACGGTTGTTGTTCAATCTTCAGAGGGTGACAAGAAGATGAAGAGGGAGGGGGAGCGCCAACCGATAGTAGCTCGACTCGTCCGGCGAAGAGTTGAAGAGTTGCAGAAACTGGGATCTCCGGAGGTGGAACTGGAAAGGGAAGAACAGCGAGGGATGAATGATGGGAACGAGGCAAATTAGGCAGCTGGAGCGGATGCGGTACACGCAAGCAGAACCACTCCCTCCCCTCCAAGTTTTCCTCTTGGTATCCCCCCGTGGGACCCTCACCATGAATTGCGGATACAGCACAAACTCCTGGGGGAAGGCGAACGACGTGGGGTCATCCTTCCGGTAGCTGCCGAATTTGGACGAAAGCTTGATCTAGGGGCACAAGGAAGAGAGAGGGAGTGCAGGAGAGGAAGGGCAGAGTGAGGAATGGGGAACCATGGGATGGCGGGACTCGCGGGGAAGTCCTGCATTGTCACACAACGTGCGAGCACGTCTGCTGGAAAGAAGCTCAGCCCGGGAGACAAGGAAGAGAGAGGGGCGATAGACAGGGAGAGAGAGAGGGAGAGGGTGAGAGAAAGGGGGGGCACATACCAGGGAGCGATCAACCCAGCGGAGGACGTCGTGGACGGTACCTTCCTCGTCAGATTCTACAGAAAGCGTGACGGGGACAGAGAAGAGGAATTAAGCCGCCATCCACAATATCAAGGGCGAGGCGAATCGATTTTAAAATAAATACTACCACCTCCTCTTCTTTTGCCTTTCCCCCCACGCTCACCCCCTCTCTCCCTGATCCCGTCCTGTCTTACCGGTCCGTTGCACCGCAATGCGCGTCATCAACACGCAGGCTGCCTCTTGGTCGAAGGAGCGAGCGACCGGGCCCATGTCTACAGAGTCGTTGTGCCAGGCTTCAGAGAGGGAGGGAGGGAGGGAGGGAAGGAAGCAGGGAAAGGGTGAGGACGGGTTGAGATGAAAGGTCATGAAAGCGCGAGACAGCCACGTGCATGCATGATTCTCTCCGTCGACGGAGAGCCCTTCCTCACTCCCTCCCTCCTTCCCTCCCTCGCTCCCTGCGCCCCGCTGTACCCACCTCCGGAATAAGTCGTGGTTCGCAAACGGAAACGGCCAGAGGCGTGTTGGTATTGGGTAATAAACTAGTGGAAAGCAAATTAAGGGGAAAAAAGAGGGATTGGGGGTGGATAAACAATCTGCTGGCTCAAGAATGCACTATGACCCTCATTGCGGACAGAGACGGGACAGGGAGAAGCAAAGAGCCCGCGAAAGAGGAAGGGAGGGAGGGAGGGAAGGAGGGCGGGGACGAAGGAGACACCTACCTGGATGAAGCGGCGTTTGGAGGGAGGCAGCGGGTTGTTGGCTGCGTTGGTGACCTCGAAATACACGGCAATAGTAACGGCTGGATCGATCCCGCCCATGCTCCATGCATTCGTCCCTGCGAGGGGGAGATCAAGACAGGACGGAGGTAGAGAGGGAGGGGAAAAAGGGTCAGCAAGGGGGCTGCTGTCATTCTGTCCTCCAAACGAGGTGACAAGGATGCAGTGAAGGAAGTGGGGTGTGTGTGGGAGGGGATCAATGACGCCTTAGGATTCTCCGCGAGGCAGGAAAGACAGGAAAATTTCTTCGAGATAATCTCAGCGGATAGTCAAGGAAAGGAAAAAAGGTTGGATCCTCTCTGGGATGTGTGACCACTGTACCTGGAAATTAGCCCCCCGCCCTCCCCACCTCTTTTTTTATCTCCCACCCCACCACATACCTCCTTCCCCTATCGCTGTCTCCGCTACATTCGGCGCCACTTTCCTCAGAGAGGAACAGGGGCCAATGGCACCCGCGACCTTGAATTCC
This sequence comes from Microchloropsis gaditana, assembly GCF_000240725.1. Taxonomy (NCBI): domain Eukaryota; class Eustigmatophyceae; order Eustigmatales; family Monodopsidaceae; genus Microchloropsis; species Microchloropsis gaditana. The sequence continues at coordinate 23,629 of NW_005803509.1, forward strand.
CGCGAGGTCAAGACCTGATAGGAGAGAGGGAGGGAGGGAGGGAGGGAGGGGAGGGAGGGAGGGAGGGAAGTCAGGTCGACCTTACTCTGAGAGGCCGGGAAATTTCTGGGGAAAATGTTTTTTAACCCTATCCCTATCACTATCCCTATCCCTATAATGAGATTCCACTGCTTGATGGAGGGGCGGAGGCGAGAGAGAGCCTAGTACCTCGAGGGAGGCGGCGAAGCCCATTTGCAGGTGGCCTCCGTCCTTGGGGATATCGGCGGGAAGCCGTTTAAATACCCGGAGGAGAGACTCTTTGAAGACGGACTGAGTGAAAAAAAGGAAAACGCAAAGTGGGAGGGGGGGGGGAGGCGAGAAAAATAGAATTAAACATCAAAGATGATTGTTCTCGGGACAGCTTACACTATTCCCATATCTTATCTTCCCATCTTTCCCGCCTTCCGCCCCATTTCTCGCGACTTACCTGAGAGAAGGTGTCAGCCAGGACCATCAGGCCCCCCGTTTTCTCCACGCAGACCTTCATCTCCATCATTCCCACCTGAGGGATGGGGGTGGAAGGAGGGGGAAAGCGGAGAGGGAAGAGAAGGGGTCAATGTCGGGAGGCAACCGTGTCCGACTTCCGTCGGCCAGGGCAAGGGAGGTAGACATAGAATACCTGAAAAATGAAAAAGGAAGACAAAAGGGAAGGAGGGAAGAAAGGACGGAGGGAAGACAGCAAATAGAAATCGCACCTGGTCCAGGGAGCAGGCGAAGATGTCGATGACGTGAGAAGCCGCCACCGCCCTTTCAGCCAGAGAGGCGTAATGCTTGACAGCGGCTTTGTAGTGGGAAGCAGTGCCTTTGGCAAGGTCGGTGTGGGAGCCTGGAGGAAGGGTGGGCGGGGCAGGGAGGGAGCGGAAAGGTTGGAGGTGAGGGAGGGGAAGCAGAGGGAGAGAAGGGAAAAAGGGGAGGAATCGATGGGCGCTTCATGTCAGCCTCCCGAGAGAGATAGAGAAGGGGAGTGACGAATGTGACCGAATCAGTTAGGGTTAGGGTGGGGGGGAGGGAGAGAAAGAGGAAGGGAGGGAAAGAGAGACGTACGAATGTCTTCCGTCTTGGGTCGGCCCACTACCGTCCCGGGCCCCACAGTTGGCGGGCCGCCGGCAAAGAGCATGACGCGAGCCCCCTACGATGATGTAAAAATATACATATACACACACATATATATACATATATATATATATATATAGACACAAGAGAGGGATTAATTTAACAACTTTCCAAGGGGGAAGCTTTGGGGTGGCAATTCTCTCTGTTCGTCGCCGGGTGCCTGGGAAGGCCTTCGGAGGGGACCTTTCCCTCGACCCTCCCTTCCTTTTCTCCCCTTCTTCCTCCTCTCCTTGCTCTCCTGTAGATACCTGGCGCGGGAAAGAGGACTCCAAGAGCCCGGTCGCCACGGAC
>NW_005803508.1:0-1817 GCF_000240725.1 Microchloropsis gaditana
GAGGAGAAGACAAGAGGGGAAGGATTCGTGCGGTTCGATGTTAAGAGGGATGGAAGGGAAGGGAGGAGGAGGTGGAGGAAAAGGGGGAGGAGGGATGAGTAGGAGGTGATTCGGAGCAGGAGGAGGGGGAGGAGGAGGGGAGGAGGAGCAGGAGGTGAAGGAGGAGGCAGGAAGGGGCGGAAGGGGGAAAGACGGAAAGTATGTTTCAGAGGGGAGATACAGGAGCAAGAAGATGCGAGGACCTGGATGAAGAAGGAGAAACAATAGACAGAGGAATAATAAAATCTTTTCAAGCCAAGATAGTAAATTGTCATGTAGCTAATGACTAGAAATGCTTAGGGTGAGGAGATGGACGGAGGTATGTAAAATGAAGAGGAGCTGAGATATTCCATTGTCATGAAGCTCATAAGTAGAAATGCCTTGATTGAAAAGGGAAAAATAACAAAAGGAGATTTTGTGAAAACTATCGTAAGGAGATTTTGTGAAAATTATCGTAAGGAGATTTTGTGAAAATTATCATAAATGAGATAATTTGAATTCCCGGACATTTTTGTGGATGTCTCTGTGTCGGTGTCATTGCAAAGAAAATGGAGTTGACTGCCCGAACTTTGACCAGAAATGGATTTTGTTTTGATAGGTGTCTATTTCCATCCAGCTACCTAATTAAATTACAGTTCGCACGTCATCTTTCCATTCGATTGTGACTTTTGAGAGGATTCGACAGGGGAGCGGCAGGGGCACACCGATTTGACTCCTTTCCCATCCCCTTTTGTAAGAGGCGACGGGCGCGCCGGGCGCAGCCACATATTTTTGTCTAGAGGGAGATAAACATTTTTCGATCCTTTATATCGTACCGTGCCTGGGCTTGCAATTGCCGTGCATTGTAGGCAAAGGGATGAAAGGGCTTTCGTGGGGAGGGGGTTGGCCTGGCACACAGACTCATGGCCTGTAAAAACAAAACTGTCCTCGAATTCGGTCCTAAGCTACGGTATTTTTATAGCACACCCTCAATTTTCAAATTTTCCGTAAAGGAATCTCCTTCCTCATCTATTTTTCTTCAAACATGCCCTTCAGGTAGGGTCACCCGTGAAACGAAAATCCCGAGCATTTTTCTTCTCTGGCTTGCCGCGGGGCGTTAATAAGCTACTGCAGGACTTATCGAAAGAGCGAACTCGTATAAAATCGACGGATGAAAATGGTGTGCGCAAAGCGATCATGAGTTGGGCGTGCCATCTGTCATGGCATTCTTTTTATTTTCTCGCAACGTGGCGTTTCGTTTTAATAACCTCCCCCCCCTTTACTTGCTGCCTTCCCTTTGAACTTTCTTTGCTGCGTACGAGTTTTTTTTTGGCTGAAAGCGTAGCAAAGTTGAACGTAGTGCACTCAACAATCTGGAGGAAGGACGCTAGAGAAAGTGATGGCCAACGAAGGGTGAAGGCACCATACAAGATTCGTGACCATTGACCAAAAGCACGTGTATGTACTGTAAACTTGCGCAGGACAACAAAACGGTGTAAGACGATCCTGAGCCCATCCTTTCCAACGTTTATCCTGACAGCTTTGTTGATGACAATCAAGCGGGACGCGGTCCTAGTGAAGACAATCTACAGGTGATGCTCCCCTCATCATTGTCTACTCTCTCCCTCCCTCCCTTCATTCCTCCTCCCTCCTTCCCTGCCTCCTTCCTTTCTTGACCTGTGAAAACCGTCACGACAACGATTAGTCTCCTCATTATCTTTCGACGCACCAAAGATTCGCCCTTCCCTCCCTCCCTCCGTCGGTTCCTTTCTCACCTCCTCCTTCCCCCCTCCTACCCC
>NW_005803508.1:2061-5917 GCF_000240725.1 Microchloropsis gaditana
CAGAGGGTTGAGAGAATTGCCCATCGCTTTGTAGGTATCGTCACGTCCTTTTGAATTCTTCCATACAGAAATGACGTTGCGGGAAGGATTATGTGGTGTACTTGAAGTGAAAGTATCACAGGAGTGTTCCACACTCTTGGCACGAGAAGCCGGGCCCAACGCCAATAATTCTTGATGAATTTCCCGTCACCAAAGTCTTCGCTATTCCACACAACACTTTCCCCAAGATTGCATTCCGAGTATTGTGTACCACTCCACGATGTTCACAAAAGCGCATCTGGCTCTGGGTACATACGCTCGCTTTTCCGGTGTTATGTTCTTCGATACGCACCGAGACCGAGTTCTATCGCAGGTCAAGCACGACTCCCTGCATTCCCGGCCGTCACTTCAACTGAGTATAAGAGATCCACTTCACCTCCACGTTCTTTCTACAATCCATCTCGGTCATACACTCGATGCCCCAACATGTTCCCACACATCTTCTGGAAAAAGGATTGTCATCTTGAGGGACACCGCGTGCCCGATAATTGTGTCGCTGGGAGACATGGGCCGCTTTGAGGCGCAGGCAGGAGGTTATTTATGATGGAAGCGAGTGCGGTGACACGAATATTCAAAACCGTGTAAATCAACAGGAAAATAAGCAATACTTGTACTGTTTAAAAAGAATTAATGATATGAAATTTAACTTGGACTCACTAGAAATGTCGGTTATGCGGGTATTTTGGCACCATTCCAAGCCGGATTCTTCACAACTATCTGAGTCGACATATCAATGTACATAAGGACAAGAAAGATGGTACAGCCCAGGTGTTGCTGAAGGAGGAGGCACAATGGAAGCATAGCAATCCTGAAAAGAATATGTGACCAATTGTTTTTAGTCATGTCAGAGGTTTGTGTCCATCCTTGGTAAGAAACATGTCCCTCGACCGCTATTTACCCGCCTGTGTCATATGATGTATGCGGAAGCGACGCCTCCCGAGTGAGTTGAGTAAGCTTTAAAAAAGCGGAAAGGGCATAGAAAAATAGCGAATGGAAAAATACTCTGCAAGGGATCACATTTATTGACAGAAGCACAGGCCGATAAGTGAATGTCCGACCTCGGGACCGAAGGGTCTTAGAAAGGAAGGGAGATCTCCATTCCACGCCGATCGATATCGGGATCTTCCGTCATTTCATGAAAATAGGATTTGCCAGGATTATCTTCTGTGGAAAGAGTTCTGCGAATCAAGTGAGATTCACCCATAGCCAAAGCGAATATCTGGGAGCGGGGTAAGAATAAGGTGTGGATGTTGGAAGGGAAGATGTATCGCTCGGGAGGGTCCATCGGCGGTGTAGGAATAAATGTATAGCTGATTAATTGCCGACCTTAAAAGGGCGTTTGTAGCATTAATACTTAGTGAGCGCACTCATTCAAGAAAGGTGGAGGTTCGTGAGGTTTTGCTTCCAGAGTTCACGTCTTACTTACATTTTTGTTTGCATTCTGCTCATGAAAGAGATTTCAGTGGTAGTTTTTTTTTTAAGGAATGGAACAAATAATTGAAGAACATATAGTAATCGAATCAAGGGCAATTTTAATTCCCTCAGACAGGTACGACTTTTCTCGGTGATGCATAAAGAAAGACCCGATACACTGCATGCAGTGATTTTTGAGTGTCTTTCGCACACCACGTAAAAAGCCGATTTGTGAATCTTAATACTACACAAGAAAATGTATTATCCTGGGGTCGTCAAAAAAGACGCATCACCCTACGACTTCTCTCTCTGGAAGTACGGTGGTTCAATATCTCCCAAGTGCTAGTACCTTAAGGGAAACTCGCATATTGAACACCGATTTTACTGAAGTCGAATGAATCTATACGCTTGACACTTCTTTGATGCTAAATTAAATATGTGAAGTCACACCTTGAGGTGGCGCTCGAGAGAATATTGACGACGTCGAGCTATGTCGAATAACTTCGTTCTATGGTTCTCGTGACAAATTTGAACAAACCTTAAAAACCGTCTCTACCATCGTCACATAAGTTGATACCGTTGTAGGCTTTACATTTTGGGAGGATATTTATGACTTGCCATAATTCGTGCAGAAGGAAGGGGAGTATACGAGAGCTCTTTCTAGTGATAAAAACACAAACGAAAAGCAAGTCGGAGACACTGCTGTCCCTACACCCCCCGAAAAGGTACAATACAATTCCAAGGTCATTTTCCGTTATGTCCTCCGTCCTCTACATATATATCATAGGTATGTCTACCTATATGATGTCAGCTTAATATCTTACTTTTGTGAAGGACGGATCCAGAAACATTCACTTCGCGACGAGAAACAGCTCTCACACGTCCCGGGAGGCTTCTATAACCCCGACGTGGTTGGATGCTGTTGATATTGACCATCACTCAGCGTCTGACAATGAGTGAGTTGTTATTATTTCAAGGAAGACGTTCTACTATATCGTTCACTTCTTCGATGCTGGGTGCCAGAACCGTCTGTAATGTGTGCATTCGTCAATTTCCACACTCATCTGTGAATGGATCACCCCTGAGCGACATCCTTTTCATAACATGCGACATTCGACAAAAAATGATGAAATGCTTTACCATAATGTAAATTTCATCCTATGAAACGTTAGACTGATTTGAAGTAGGCTAAGGAGTCATAAATGCTGCATGTCAATGCTCAGGTCCATCGGTCATAACATGGGTTGCCACTGAGCGAATTTATGACCGACAAGCATTTGTTGCCTGATGTGATCTTCACACAGCACATGATAGCAAGTGTACATGTTTGCTTGTCAATATGGCCCACGAAGGGAATAAAAATCTTGACCAGATGTCGGGATTATTTCAGGCGACTACGTATTTCCCTATGCTTTCCCTATGCTTAATGATTCGACGGTCAAAAAATCCCGAGCCCAGAATTCATGTCGGAGGACAGGCCGGCCCTGGCAGTTCTGTTCAAGAAAGGATACAGCAGATTGTAGATTGTGACACACAAGGCACATGTCAAGGGGGAGAAAAGGGGGAGAATCATATAATAGACTGCTTTTGGCCCTTTGTATGTGGAAAAGTGTCGATTTTTTCCAGCAGGCTTCTCCTTCCGAGCACGTTGCCTGCTGCGTTTTGAATACCGACATTTCCACTGTTTTCCACTGTCGCACTTTTTCTATTGATTATCTTAAGATTGGCGGTGCTTCCATTTGTTTGTATGTAAGGCCTCCAAAAAATAAGTGACATAGTGCGTCATCTCCTCACCTTAGTTCGAATCTTTTATAAGTAAACTTTATTATGGTGCCGCAAACGTACCTCCGCGTTCACTCGAACAGATGCCCTGTCGCTCTTTGGGTTTCCCTCTTTCTCTGATGGTTAAAGGCTTACATTCCAATGTGAAGCCCCTAACATGCGTCAAAATATGCAAAATAAGGGGGAGGTGGTAGGCTTTGTTGCTTGTGAGACACCCGCACTTTTATCAGAATGAGGTCATCGGACAAATTGTTCTGCTGTCATCCGCGGCTTCCCTCCCCACGCCGTGTTCAGACCACCATCGCCGCAGGAAGTCAGCGCCCCTAATCCTCTTATCCTCTGCATCTTCTCGCACACCTCCTAAACAGGCTCGGCACGTCAGCGAGTATTTCCCTTCTGGCAGCGGCATGGACGCAGGAAGGCGCCAGGCCCTCTGTCTTTTCTTGAGGGCCGTGTCCCTCCTCCACCCAGGGCAGGATGAGGGCATGGAGGAAGTGGAGGAGGAGGAGGAGGAGGATGGAATGGGAGAAGACGAATGCCTTGAAAATGAACTCGGCGGATGCGAAGGAGAAGAGAGGGGCAGGGACGTGGAGGTGGAGGAGGAGGAGGAGGAGGAGGAGGA
>NW_005803508.1:8573-9056 GCF_000240725.1 Microchloropsis gaditana
GATGAAGGGGAAAGTACCGTCGAGATTCCACATCCCTCCAATGAGGAAAGAAGGGCGGGGGAAGGGAGCTGTGAAGTGAAGGTGGAAAGAGAGGAGGATAAGGTGGGGCGAATAAGACAAGGAGTTGTGATGAGGAGGGAGGAGGAGAGAGAGTCTGGAAGGTAGGGGCAGCGGGTGAAGTCGTTGCGTGCGGGGCAGCCAACGATGTCGGTGATGAGGAGGGAAGGTTAAGAAAGCCAACAAAGCTTGAGGAGGACGGAGGAAAAGCATTCAAAAATCAAATTTAAATATGTCAGAGTAATGAACCTTAAGGAAGGAAGACAGCAGGACGGGGAGGGCCGCGTCATAGGGTTGTCTTTCTTTCCTTACCGCAGCGATTTTCTCCTCCTCCCTTCCTCTCTCCTTCCTCCTCCTTCCCTCCCTCCTCTTTACCTCCAATTTTTTCTTCGCTTACCCTCCTCATGTTCCCTCCCAATCCATCCC
>NW_005803508.1:12521-14251 GCF_000240725.1 Microchloropsis gaditana
CACACTTTAACAATCAAAAGGTCCTTTCTACTTCTATTCCTGCAGGCATTTCATTTGAAATAAGTCGCGTTGTATGTGTCATTAGCCTCCCTCCGGGTATTTATTTATGCGGGCCCCACGCCGATACTCGCCACTCCCAGCCATACTCCTGAAGTATTCTAAAGGCGACATGCTTGTAAAAGCCGTAGAGGCGGGTGAATTGCTAACTGCTTACGATCTTAGATTTTATCCTCCCACTTTTATTTTTTGAAACATTTTTTCCCCGTATTTTGTAGCTTTTTATGCATGCCAATTCATATCCAGACCGAATTTTTCAAAAATTATAGAGCCCCTTCGTCGCTAAAATCCTCAGAAAGTTCTTAGCAGAGCTAAGTGCAAGGTAGTGAACCGTGTAACAACGGATATTCTGGATGTGACCTGTCAACCTCTCAGTAAGGGGTCGCACTGACTACCCGGAGCATGGAAGGACGGACTCGATGACCACCACAAGTCCATAAACTGGGCCCCCCGCGTAACGAAGACCTCACTATGCCAAGTGCCAACCCTTCCGTCTTGCCCCAAAAAATGACGCGCATCTCCATGACGCTTACAGCTAGATAGCCCCCTGGCTTTTCCGTTTCTTTGAACGTGCTCTGGCTGGGGCTGCCCTACCCAAGCCCTACTTAATCCCCTCCCAGGGCCATTTTGTGTGCGTGAAATGACCTCGGCATGGCCCAAAACGGCGCAAGGGCGTCGTACGCGCCTGTGAAAGGGGTGATGGGCATCATGCTGTGTCCATTGCTGGATTTTGGGTATTTTTTTGTGCTTTTCGACGGATTTTCTGGGGCCTGGTTAGGAAAGGCAAGTTGATTTCAAAAACTGCTTCCCCATCCTGTTGCCCCAGCGCCTTTATCCTTGCTGTCCATGGAAATCATGACGGGCAGGACAGATACGAAAGTACCAGAGAGGGCCCCGAGATTATGGGGGTAAAGAAATGCTCAGTCGATGAAACTCAAGAATTTTACGGGTGCCAGGACAAGATTTCCAGAAAGGGCCTCCGGTGTTGTGGGAGACCCGCTCATCCGTCGCCGCCAGCACCTTTCATTCCTTCCTTCTCAAGTCAGGAAAGACAGTACGCGACACACACGTTCCGTGCGACCTGAGTAGCGTGTTGTCTCGACAATCATTGCGTTTTCCCCGAAGGGCGTGTCCGTGAAGAGGTCGATGTTGGTGTCTGGGCAAGGCGCCTCCCTCTCTACCTCCTCCTGCAAGCCTTTCCTTCCTCGCTTTCGCCTCACCCCATCCTTTCCTCCCTCCCTAACACATGCCGCCTCACCCTCATCCTTTCTCGCCATGCTTAGACCTTCCAGTGGCATCGTCCGTGCCAGATTCGATTGGCGTGATCCAAAAGGTGGGGTCAAAAACGGATCGGCCGCCTCTGGTGGGTACTTCTCTCCGACGATGCCCTCTTCCACCTACCGAGGTGAGGTGAAGGGAAGGAGGGGAGGGAGAAAGGGAGGGAGGAAGGGAGAAAGGGGAGTGTAGGAAGGGAGAGGGGTGGGAAACAGGAGGGAAGGGAGGGAGGAGCGTCGGGAGTGGGGAAGGGAGGGAGGAGAGGAGGGGCAACGTCTGCAATCTCTCTGAGGGTAAGGTCTCTGTCATGAAAAAAATGGTCGTGGGCCGGAGCTGAGAAGGACCCTCGCAGAGAAGCACATGGCCGCGTCCTCACCCTCCTTCCCTCCCTCCCTCCC
>NW_005803508.1:14261-14945 GCF_000240725.1 Microchloropsis gaditana
AGGAAAAAGCGCAAGAAGCAGGGCGCGTAGCGGGGGCCTGGTGTCCCCCCCATGTCCTGCTTGCTTCCACGTGCTGTTGCTGCTGGTGGTTGGGCTCGGCTTGTTGGCATTTTGGGTATCCCCCGCTTCGGGCGGGAGGCAGCTGGGGCGACGCCTGGTCTTCTTCCTCCATGGGGATCCGCTCTCCGAGACTCTGCCAGCCTGCCGCGTCCTCACGGTTTTCCACGTATTTGGTGCCCAAATGCGAGTCGTCAATTTCGTGGTCCATTGGCATGAATTCGATGGAGCGTCGACGCGGCATCTCTGTCATCGACGCCACGGGAAGGTTGCCGACGGTCGAAGCCCACTGTGCGGTGCTTGGGGTCCGCGATGGATCTGTACAAATGAAGAAAATGCGTGCCATGTATTGAGACGTCGAATAAAAATGAGAAGGCAAGAAAAAATCACAAGTCCTTGAGTTTGCGCGGCCCATTTTCCCTTTGCTTACTTTTCAAAGCTAGGCCGTTCCCCTGCTGGCAGATGCGATTGCGGCCACCTGGATGGCAACTCCGTATAACCTGCCGAGCTGCGATAAGAAAAAGGTTAAGGGAGTAAGATAGATGCCGCGAGTGTAATATTGGTGATTTTGGACGACGGTATGTATAGTAGGAAGTGTGCCAAGATCTTTGCGGGCGTTCCGGACAA
>NW_005803508.1:17398-17789 GCF_000240725.1 Microchloropsis gaditana
TTCAGCACCGTCCCGCCCCCAAATCAGACCCATTCACGCCCACAACCTTCAATACCACTCGTGTTCGACATTATCTGCACACTTGGTACAGAATATCGTCTAAGTGCGTCCCAAACGCGAGCAAAAAAGCATCGACGGCCCTAAACGGCGTTGGGCTTTGAATTTCACTGGCTGAAGGAGAGGAGAGACACCCTCGACGCCACCATTTTCAACAATTGGCATCGAGACCAAATGGCATAGCCATGTGTGCATTTCGTATTGAGTCACTACGTCGTGTTCATGCGGACGGGGCCCGGCAGACGGTGGTGACAGGTTTGCTTTCATTTTTCAGGGTTTATCTGTAATCCGCCCCACCACCTCTTCATCGCCTTCGGATGCGGTCAACCCCCCC
>NW_005803508.1:17799-18976 GCF_000240725.1 Microchloropsis gaditana
TGGGGGTCTTTGCGGGCTCGTGTAGACCCACAGACGAGTGGAATGGCCTGATATTTTGTAGGACAGGAAAGCAACCTCGCTCGATCCTGCTCAGGCGACTTGACCCGAAAATAACGTGTCAGCAATTTGCTCTCCTCACCTTCGTAATCGCTCCCTTTTCGATTCCACCTTGTCCAGAGTGCGAGCACCGTGATTTGAAATGGTGTGCGCATCCCTCTAAATCCTGGGGGTGCGCAGGCATTACGAACTACCAACGTGGTGGCGGTGTATCGTCTTCCTCTTCCCCTTCCTCCTCCCTCCCTGTCCCCCTACCACTCACCCACCCTGGCCAACCTCTCTTTGCGTTGGCCATGGCTGCACACCCTTCATTGACCGTGGCATTTCCCAGCGAGCTTCTCTCACCTGCATACCAAGACTGTCTCTTGCGGGAGACAACCGAGGATGACATCGTGCGCGAGCGAGTGGAAAGGGCCCAAGCCGACGAAGAGCTCAGGCATTTTTTCCAGGAAGGCTTCATGCACGGGTGAGAAAGCTTGCGCTTTGGGATAACTGTGGCCCTTTCTCGATCTTTGGACGACTTTGGAGTCACCTCTTCCCTCTGTTCCTTGCCTTCCCACCTCCACCTTTTCCTGCCCTCCCCTCCCTTTCCTGCTTCCTCCCCTTCCCGGCAGCCTCCTTCTCACCTCCTCCTCACTCCAAATCCATCATAGCACCCTCTCATCCCTTCTCTTCCACCGCATATGTCCCCCCTCTTCCCTCTCCTCCCCCCTCCTCCAGCACCAAGGGCGAGAAGCCTATCCAAGGTGCCCTCGCCCTCCTCGGACTCAAAGAATGCGAAACCCTGAACGGCGTCTCCGTGGCTGGCCAATGCCAATTCTCCTGTGTCGCCCACCAACTTTGGCGACGCGAGTGCCGAGCAGGCTGGCGAGCTGATATCTTGTTGCGACAACTCGCGCTTTACGTGATTGCCACCCATGAGGTGCGTGCCCCCCCTGGTTCCCGGGGGCGGCGGGGAATGTTTGAATTTTTGAATTTTGGAATTTTGGAAATTTGGCATTTTGGAAGGGCTCTGTGGAAGGGACCGTGGGAGGCTGTGCCCGTGTCTCCATTTCCCCCTTTGGACCCCCTGTATAGGTTTTCACCACCCCTGAAAATTCCCTCCGCCCCACCTTCCCTC
>NW_005803508.1:18986-21205 GCF_000240725.1 Microchloropsis gaditana
GGAGGGGGGGCGGGCGGCCTTGGAGCTGGAGATGATGATGGGGGCGAGGAGGAAGGAAGGAGGTGGGTGGAAAGCGTGGATCCTCCAGACGAGTCCATGCTGTTTGCTCCTTCCTTGCTGCCGCTAAGCAAGACGATTTTGAAGACCGAGCAATCGTTTCGAAAAGTAAAATAGTGCTTCTCCTTGCATTCGATTTGATTTTTGACTGCTTTCATTGTGTGTTAGGGTTAGGGTTACGCTCACTTCGGTTCTTGCCACCCTTGGTTACTGTCTGCTTCGCGGGTCCACAAAAGGAGCACGAAACGATCGCTGGTACGGAGGAGAAGTTTTCAATAATTGCTCAGGTGGTCAGTGTCGCTGATATGTTGAAGAAGATTTCATTGCTTGTCAAGGTGGAAGGGGGTAAAAGAGAGTTACGGGAAGGGAGGAGAGGGGCAGACCGGGTGATAAAGATGAGGGAATGAGAAGGAAAAAGGGAGAGAACAGCCAAAGATAAAGATAGGGGAAGCAATGTTTGATTGAAATAAAAAGGGGGTTGATTAGAAAGAAAGGGAGGGCGGCAAAGAAAAGGGAGATTGCAAGAATGATGACATGGGAGGGGATACCGAGGGTGAGGTAAGAGGTGTGGGAGGGACATGAGAGGAAGATAGAAGGGAAGAAGCAAAAATTGACTGTAATAGGAAGGTTGAATGAGAAGTAGGCGCTATGATCATGGGAGGTAGGAAACCAGGAGTTCTCAAAGGTGGTATTAAAATTGAAAGAGTGATGAGGAAGGAGGGAAACCGAGGAATATGGGGGGGGGGACAGTAAATGTGTGATCGAGAGAAGAGGAAGCCACAGACTCCTGGAAGGAGAGTTCCGTAAGATATAGGGGAGGTAAGGAAGTCACGGGCTGCTATATGGGAGGTAATGAAAGGGTGGGAGAGAGGAATGAATGGGGGGGTATTTAAGGGTGACAGAGAGGGAGGGACAGGAGGAGGTTCAGCGAGGCGACACTGCCAGCACGACCGGGTTGGCGAGGGAGCGTACCCAAGTGTACCAAAGCCCCAAAGTTTGTCTATTGTGATTTAGAAATTGTGCCGATGACAGCAACGTTACTAGGAATAAAGAGTGAAGGACATTTAAGATTGGTTCGACTGCGACTTTAAGGAAGGTCCATGTCACCGACCCCTTCCAACCTCCCTCCAAAGCACAGACGTCGTTGAAGGAAGCATTTGACTCCGAAAGAGATGTCCTTTTCATTGTCCACTCTGCCGCTGCGTGACAACAATTCGTCTATCAGTCGACAGCAACATCATCAGAAGCGAAAACTCATTGCAAAAAAGGGTCAGCAACGGAAAGAGCAGCACGATAGTAAGGGAGTAGATCTTGGTGCCACCTCCAGCGCAATAGCACCACAAGAACTCTCGTTATCACCTGCTGCTGCAGCAAAGACAAAGATTGGCGACATCTTAGCGTCAGCAACAAGAATGGGTCTCAACCCCTCTCAAAGGAGCAGCAGGCGCGGCAAGGGGGACAAAAGCAGTCAGGAGACGAGCAGGAGGCCGGTGAGCAAGCGTCCCCGTCGGCTAGTGAGCACTAAAAGAGTGAAAGAGGTCAAGATGGGAGCATGCGCGGATCCAAAAAGGCACAAAGTAGCCAGGAAAATGACAAGTCATTTCGAAATTGAACGAGGTGAGAATGAGAAGGGAGAAGAGGATGGGGATGGAATGCAGGCGGAGGCAAACAAGGAAAAATGTCAGAAAGGAGGGGGTGACAAGGGCGATGCCAAACAAGAGGAAACAGGATGGCAAGGAGAGAGGAGGCATCGATCAGACGATCAAAAATCACCACAATATCGAAAATGCGATGAGACAGAAGAGATGGTGAAGGAAGAAGACGTACGGGTAAAGGACGGGAGGGAGGCAATGCTTGTGTACCGGTGTCAGGTAATCGAACAAGAGAGAGATTACCTCAAGGAGATGTTGACAAAAGTCCAACGACGAGCTTTGGCATTGGAGGAAGAGGTGGAGGCCTTGAAAGAGCCGGGAAGGGCGGGAAGGAGGGCAGGCTGCCCGGGGGGGGGAGGAGAAATGAGGGGGAAGGAAGGGGACGAAGAGGTGAAATGGGCGGGAGGATGGAGAGTGGGACCGAGAACAAGGTGGAATGAGGAAGGCAAAGGAAGAGGAAGGGGGAAAAAAGGAGGAGAACGAGAATGGCTGGGTGCTGGCATGGACGGC
>NW_005803508.1:21574-24070 GCF_000240725.1 Microchloropsis gaditana
CTCCCCCAGCACCTCTCACAGTTACTCCAAGCGCGTGGCTCGTTTTTTGATAGATATGGAGGAAGGACGGGAGCAGGCGGAGAAAGTGATTAATAGGGAAGGGGCGCGGGCATATGTGGAAAGGAAGTGGGAGGTGGCGTCGGCAGTGGCAAGTTCGGCGTTGCGGGTGAAAATGAACGCGTGGAACCATTTTTTGAACTACCTCGGGTTAGGGGGGGGGGATGGGAAGGAGGACGGGAAGGAGGGACAGGCAGGCGTGGGACGGAAGGAGGAAGCCGACGGGGAGGATGGGGAGAGCGACGGGGTCGGTGATGGAGAGGGCGTGGAGAAGCAGGGGGCCGCTTGAGCGGAGGGGCGAATTGGACGGGAGCCAGCTGACGTGATGGGATTGGAGGGGGGGAGGGGAGAAGGTTCGGGAGGGGAGGGGAGTGGAAGAGGGATGTGGCACCAAGAGGGCAGTGCATGCACCTGCCCGCACTCCTGGTTTAAGGTGATGGGTGCAGAGAGGGTGGCAGTGATGAAAATGGAAGAAATTGGGCGGTGGGAGATGTCTGCCCTCCAACCTCCCTTCCTTAGCAGGTGCATTGGGCGCATATGGCGTGAAAAAAGAGGCTGGAGTCGGCGGGAATCGAACAGAGGGAGCGAGGGGCGTGTCACTGTAGCCTATGCTCTGTTCGACGAGATCAGAGCCCTGACTACCACAAGCACAGCAATCTCTAAAGTACTGAGAAACCAGATTGCGAGTGTGTGGACGTGATGCAACGAAGGACGAAGGACACCATCAGGAATGATACCTCTCTGGTTGGATTTTGTTTTGTTGAGTCCTCCTTTAATGCCCACCTTTGTTTCTGGCGTTCATGTGGGACTGAAGGAAATCCCAAAGTCCTCGCTGCGTCGACGCCCCCGTCACGTTCGACCGAAAATAACGAGGCAATATATATATCGCACCAATTAATTGTCTCGCCGCAAACGCACGGACATGACGTTTCTGCACGCGCAGTGGCCCTATGGGGCAAAGCCTAGAGGGCAGTGAACTCCGAAGTATCTTAATTACGTGCCATTTTTTAAGAGACCACAACTGTTCATCAACAACAGTTATCAACGACCGTCCTGTAGTTCTTCGATTTCTCCCTATCGCACATACGGAAGTGACCGGTACCATGTCCAAGACTTGTTTTTTCGAAACGCGAGATACCCCCCTCGGGCCCACCTTTGGGTGCAAGGAAAGCCTTGAGATTCCCAAATGCACTTGATGCAGGCGGTACCCTCAAATATTTCCAGGCCTGTCATCCAAGACCCTTGGGAGCGAAAGACGTCCCTCACCAAGCACGGGAAACTCTCCGCTCCGTTTGGATGTGCCAAGCATATTATACTCGTGAAAGTAATATACCCAGAAGCTTTCTACTAATTTGTGTGGTCGTATGGGCCGAGAGGCGGGCGCTAGCACCTACTACAATTTGGGCGTCCAGGGCCCGTGATCCCACCGCGTTTCACACTGATCAACCCGCTTCTCACGGTGCATCTATGCCTCTTTCCCCGCTGCTTGCTTGTCCAAGCAGGACAGACCGTAGCTTCACACCTGGCACCGCGCCGTAAAATTATGCCGGCGCCTCGCGAGCTGCCCCCAGCTCCTCAGCCTCCCCCCTTGCCTACCCTCCTGAAACGCCTTCGACATTGGCGGGAAATTCGTCCAACGAAGCGTGCGCTCACCTTCATAGACGACAAAGGCAAGATATCTGCCTCGTTTACGTACGCAGAGACGTATTCGCGGGCCCAACGGATCGCCGCTGGCCTTGTTCCTTCCTCCTCCCCCCCCCCTCCTCCTCCTCCTTTCTCCCCGTCTGGCCGTTCAGGAATAAATCCGTTTTCCCCGCCCCGCTTCGCAAAGGGGACCGCGTCCTCCTCGTCTTCCTCCCTTCCCTCGATTTCGTCCTCGCCTTCTTGGCCTGCCTGATGGCGGGTGTCGTCCCCGTTCCCGTCTTCCCGCCCGACCCGCGTCGACAGAGCAAGGACCTGAACACGTTTGCGAGCATACAGGTAGGCCCTAGACAGCTGCGGCATGATTCCATCCACTCTCCCACCTCTTTTCCCGTGTCGAAACTTCACCCTGGCTTTTCCTGCCTCTCCCGGTGCCTCTTCCCTTCCCGCCTCATCACTCGCGGCCGCAGGCGTCGTCCGGATCCAGGCTCGTGCTCACCCACGAGCCGTACAACCACCTTAAGAAGTTGGGCGTGCTCAAGGCCATGTTCACGCGGGAGGCGCCGGGGGAAACGAGGGGGGGAGGGAAGGCGGGGACGCTGTCTTCGTCCTTGACAGCGGCCGGGCCGGGCGCCTTGGCATGGGTGACGATCGAGGCGCTGATGAAGGAAGGGGGGAGGGAGGAAGGGAAGGAGGAAGACTTTGAGGAGGACGAGGACGCTCCTTGTTTTTTGCAGTACACGTCCGGTTCCACGAGCGAGCCGAAAGGTAAGTACGAGGAGGCCGTGAAGGAGGAAG
>NW_005803508.1:24080-24856 GCF_000240725.1 Microchloropsis gaditana
CAACGCCTTCCTTCCTCCCTCATGTCTGCCTCCTCCCCTTTCAGTCCCAAAGCCCTCTCCGAGTCCCTCCCGCCCCATCAGCTCCAGGTCTATGGACAATGGCTTCTCCTACGTGGCTGGCGGTGCGCCCTCCCCCCCCAAGCATGCCGAGGGTGGAGGCCTACCATCTCTATTTTCTTGCCGTTCTTTTCTTTCGCTCACGCTCCTTTCCTCCCTTCCCTCCGAAACCACTGCCTATCCCCAAGTCGATCTCCAGACACGCCTATTCGCACCCCTCGGTCGAGCACGCTCTTTCCCTACCTTGTCACCCTTGCATTTGGATACTGGCAGGCCTGTGAAGCTTCCTTATCCTCTTTTCTTTCCTTCCCGTCTCCGAAAACTCTCTCTCTCTCTCTCTCTCTCTCTTCACACCCAAGGGTGTTTCTCGCTCTCAGAGCCCCCTGTTTCCCTCTCTCCGTCCGCACTGACAAAGCTTTCCTCCGTCCCCGTACATGGATATGTCATATTCTATTGTCTACCACGTGTATGTAAGCATAATATTGTATCGCCTATGAACGTCCTCGCTAGCTTGCTCTCTCTCTATCTGCCCCTGCCCCCCCCTCTGGCTCCTCTCCCTCCCTCCATGACCGGGCTTCTACAAAAACCAACACCTCCTTTCCCGCCGTTTCTCCCTCCTTTCCCCCCCCTTTCCTCTTCGGAGGGCGTGAGGGCGCTTCAAGCATCTTCACGCCCCCCGAAAAGGAACAAAATTAATGGATTACGCCGCGAACATACAA
>NW_005803508.1:24866-25005 GCF_000240725.1 Microchloropsis gaditana
TTTCCTGCCCTTCCTTCCTTTTCCTGCTTCCTCCCCTCCCCTTCCTCTGTTCCTTGCCTTCCCACCTCCACCTTTTCCTGCCCTCCCCTCCCTTTCCTGCTTCCTCCCCTTCCCGGCAGCCTCCTTCTCACCTCCTCCT
>NW_005803507.1:0-7824 GCF_000240725.1 Microchloropsis gaditana
GGGTGGGAGGGAATAAGGGGGCGGGGGATAAGAGGGATGCGAGGCGCGGGGGGGGTTGGCGAAAGGACCGCGAGACCGTATTAAAGTAAAAGATTCCCCTCGTGGCTCAGACGCGATGGAATGAAAGAGGGTACTGGACAATACAGGGTTGGGAGGGAGGGCGAGAGGGAGGAAGGAAGGGAGGGATGGAAGGAGGGAAATATGGAGGGAAAGGAGCGTGGTACCCGTAAACGGCAAGCGGGTCTCCGGCTCCTCGAATTTTCCCGTGGCCAACAAATAATCCACCAAGGAGGAAACTCTGTAGGAAACCGCCGAGCCGTTGGGACGTTGGTAACGGAAGATAGGGTCACGGTGGGCGGAGGACGAGGAGGAGGGAGTGGCGAGGGCCGTCAGGAGGATCGGATCGAGGAAAGGTCGGGGGGAAGAACGGGGGGAAGGAGAAAGGGAAGCACGGGGAGGATCGCTTTTGATACTGGCTTCCCAGGCAGCTTTTTCGGCGGGGCTCATCTTACCGCCCCCGTCATGCTCGATGGGTGCGGGATGGGCCGCGTGGGAGGGTCGAGAAGAGGGAGAAGGGGAGGGAATTAAATTCCGCGCCTGCGAGGTAGACCACGCCGCAGTGAGCGGGGACAGGGACGATGAATGGCGGTACCGGCCTGTCGCATGTCTGGACCGGAGGCTTCGTTTAATATCTGTGTCCGCACGGTCAGTAGAGAGGGAGGGCCCAGAAGAGAGCGCGGGAGTGCAGCTCCTGTCTCGGTGACTTCTACCCCTGCGGGCCGCGAATGCCGTCACCCGGCCCCTCGCCTCCGG
Source organism: Microchloropsis gaditana (assembly GCF_000240725.1). Lineage (NCBI taxonomy): Eukaryota > Eustigmatophyceae > Eustigmatales > Monodopsidaceae > Microchloropsis > Microchloropsis gaditana. The sequence goes on from NW_005803507.1 coordinate 814, forward strand.
TCCCTTTCCCTCTTCCGCCACCATTTTATCCTGTGAGTCTTGGCAAATTCTTTTCTTCCTTCGTGGGCCCGGGGCTTGTGAGAACGTCTCTTTCCTCCGAAGCCGAGGTTCTTTCCCATCCTCCATCCTGGCCAAGTCTGTTTCCTCGCGACAAAGGGTGCTCTGGCCATTCGTTTTCTTCCTGCTATGCCTGCTATTGCTGCAATTGTTACTGCTGCTTCGTTTACTTGCTCTACTGAACTGAGTGCGCGCTTGGTCATTTTCCAGTCGCACACTTCGCGCTTCCTCTTCTTTGCCCTTCTTCCGTTCCTCTTTCCTTTCCGAGCGGGCTTGGATTCGTCGAAGTCGCTCAAAATCTGTGCTTTCCTTAAGGCGCTTGAACAGGAGAGATTTGGAAGTTAGGTGGAGGGATGCGGGGTCGAGGTGGGCAGCTCGGGCCAGATTAAGAAGTACAGACAGAGAGGGAGACGACCGAGTTTCCATGCTTGAAAGGCTACGTAGATTGCGTTGGTGGGATATGTGCCTGTGTGTAGATATTTGTGTCAGAAGTGGCGTTTTCTTGGTATAACAAAATGGCGCTGCGCTGTTTGCTATGCATTGAAGTGTCAAGATCAGAGACACAACAAACAAGAGGAAAATGCACAATGAAGCAGGCAAAAGAAAGTTCATAAAATCCACACGATGACATGTACGCGTTTCCTGGGCATGTGATGGATCCTTGCGTGAGACGCGACCCGTGTCTATCACAAAGTGTACTCCGCGTTGCAGAGGGCTTCAAGCGCCTTCAAAGTGACCGACCCTCCGCGACTTTAATTCTCTCCGCCATATCAGATTTTCGTTCCATTCTTACGCATCCCGTCTTTTTAATGTTACAATCCAGCGGACAGGGCAAACGTACTTCGACGCCAGGAAAATGTCGCGAGGATTGGGTGGGTCATGTGTTGAGGGAGTTTGTCCGAGGGCGAGGCAGCGACGACGGGTTTGAAAAAATGAGAAGAAAAACATCGGAAAAGGAGAGAAGTAAATGACCTGAATAAACGGACCTACGACGACTCCTCCAAAAATGAAGGAAACTACAGCCGGAGCTTTCTTTAACTAAATCGATAAGTGTCAGAGGTTGACCACACTAATTATTAGGAGCTAATCCACGTTCTCACACTACGACGCCGTCCGCTTCGTAGTTGTAGCTAGTCATTCCATTTCGCAAGAAATCGTTTGCGGTTTCCAAATGCCTGGCTTTTGTATTGACCTACTTCACGCATCGCTGCTTGCTTCAAAATGAAAGGACACTTTTGAGATCCTGCTATGTCACGCAGAAAATACACATCACGTGTCTTTCGTAAGTATTGCCAGCCACGTCGGTCGCGCTGCAAAAAGAGAACTGTGTAGTTACCGCCACACCCACTTGACAGGTCCATGCTTGAAAAAGTTGAAAGGAAAATTGCCTTACCAAACATTATCGATGGTTGTACCCACACCCTCTTTCCTTCAATGCCTTCAGATTCGGCCAAGCAAGCAAGGAGCTCTGCCTCGTCCTCCTCGATAGAGGTGGGATGTTTTCAATCGCTTTCTCTACTTCTAGCCCGTACAAAATTTGATAGCTTTCGTCATCATTCAAAACACACGTGATATGATGCATTTCCTGTCTCCTGCATATTTCAGTTGTCCAATCGTACCCTCCTCAAAAAAAAGAAGCAGACACAGGTAGACCTTCAGACACAGCACAAACGCACACATATGTGCGTATCGACACATGCGGGACTAATATACAGCACACAAATGACATCCATTCTTGCGGCTTTCGATGCATATATATATATATATACGTAGCTGGAGACAACTCTTGCACTCAACACCATGACAGTCCACGCGGATGCCTGACTCTGTCATGTTTTTCTACATGATGCACCAAACCATAGCCTGAGTCACATGCTTATACGATCACTATGACTTCCTAGTAATTAAGCGTATTTAAAACTGCCCTCTTGTTTGTCGCTCTGGTTTTCTTTGCAGTGACGCGCGTCAGCTGGACGCAATGCGCGTAAAATTTACACATTATTGAAGAAAAGAAAATAAACGAGTGAGTTAGATTACCAGGAAGCATACGTCATTAAGTAGGCAATTCAGAATCACACCCGCGTCATAATCGCTGTCAACTCTTCTTCACACAATTTGCAGCAAGCTGCCTGAACAGTGCGCATGTCGCTATTATACACCGTCGCATAGGGGCAATAACGAGGCAAGTGGCGTGGTGGCATTAACCATCAGAGGTGCAACGACCTCGCAAGGCTGCAGGGTGCCAAAGGCATGATAGTCCAGGGCACGAAACCACCGTCCCTCGTCGCGTTGGCAACTTGCTTTACAGTATCTGGACAGGACCTGGCTTGCGTGGAACACCACGTCTCCGACAAATGACAAAGTATGTGTCAAGGGCTGCGTATCGTTTTTTGGGTTGACGTTTTTCAGTCGAAAGAAGAGCTTTAGGGCCTTGCCCGCGCGTGTCCTCTTGTTTTATACAGATACCTCAAATCTTAAGACACGGCGTGCGGGGCCGGGTTTCGGGACCGGCGTTGGAGGAACCGCGTCGAGATATGAGGAAAGCAAGGATTTCATAAGTTTGACACGCTACCACAGCAAACGGGGGAAGAAGCATGATATCTGTTTTGAAATACTTACTACGTCCTAAAAGCTAGTGTCCTGGGAACACAAATATTCTGCCATATTGACTTTAAAAACGGCTGTTCACCCGATTTAGGCTATCCGATACAGTCACTTCTGACAATGGGGTGTTGACTCTCCACGTAGTCTCCATTGCTTGTGGTGCTGACCCATACCGATGAGACACTGTAATCAAACTGTGCATCTCAGGGGGTATCGACAGCATGTATGCTGGCATTGTCGCTGAGAGAGACAGTTCCTCCGAAAAGGAGCACCAAATTTTGAGGCAAAAGGAAGGTCTCGCATATTTTAGGCACGTCAAAGTTTTGATCTTGTATGCAGATGGCGTTTGATTGCTTATTGGCGCACTTACCGTCATTTTGGTACCAATAATGCCAAGAGCAAAGTTAAGTGCTTATGGCAACGGTATTCCCATCCCTGCAAATAACTACATCAAGTGGACTGTCGGCATGAGCAAAGGAAGACTTTGATACGTCTCCTTCCGCCCAAAGCTCCGGACCATGTATGCACCGCCCCTGTTATTGGTGTAGGAGGGGGATATCGCCACCAGCCATTCACCCGCGTAACTCATGGCCAGCGTGAGTCAAAAGTAAAGCTCGCCATCACTTCTTTGGATCTCAGCAGTGACTGTGTAAGGCTCTTGACTGGGAGTATCAATGCAGATATTGACATTTCTGCATTATCGTCCGAGGGAGAAAATACATAATTTAATACAGCCTTATCGAGATTGTCCTCATCCTGTAGGGCTCGGATACACAAGTAATGCAAGGAACGTAGATGAAGGCTCTATCGGCAACTGGCTTGTTACCGTACACCGTTCTTTTGGCAACACATCGCTTAACGAGGTAAAAGGAATTCAACACGCCCTTTTAGAAGCATACGATTTCCAGTGTAATTGTGTTTAAACTTAATGTATTACCCCCGATGTCATGTGGGTCGTGATATGCCACAAACGTTGAAAGTGCTGCTCTGTAATGTCTTTCTACCATGCAACAAAATGTAACAACTCGGTAATTTATACATTGCGTATCACAAACACGATATGCACACATGGATTCATGTCGAGTCTTGAGAGCCTCAGTCCTCTTAGCTGTCTATATATTGACTTAACGTCGCTGACTGCGGCTTTCTATCCGAGCCTCATGTAGCGTTAGGACCCGAAATGCACATATGGATTCATTTCGAGCCTTGAGAGCCTCAATATTTTGAGCTGTTTTAAACTTGACTTGATGTCGCTGACTGCGGCCTTGTATCGGAGTCCTCATGTAGAGTTCGGACACAAGTTTGCTTTTTGACACATGTCCTTCAGATTTTTTGATTTTATCGTGCTTTCGCCCGGGACCTCCGCAAATCACTCAAGACCAAAGAGAACTCCTCCTTTCGGTGCAGTTCTTTCAAGCGAGCAGCAAAGCATATGAAGTCGAGCAAGCCGATTTTCCCATCTCCATCGCCGTCCAGTAGCCTCACGCATTCTTCCGCCTGGGTCCGGCTTGCCCCTCCGCCGTCCACCTCCTCATCCTCTTCCGCGTACCTTTCCAGCTCCGAAGCTTCTAGAAAATCGTCGCCGTTGTCGTCAAAAAGGGCGAAAATAAGCCGCAAGGTCACAATCTCACCTGCCGTGAAAATATCGTCGGGTGGGGCAGCGGAAGAAGCTGTATTGGGCGGGGGAAAAGGGGGTGAAGGAGCTTCGTGCTCGAGGGAGGGTGGACAGCAAGAAGACGATAAGGACAAGTCGGGCTTGGTCAATGGGTCGGTGTCAGGCGTGGAGGCAATGAGAGGAGGGGCCGGGTCCGACTTTGACCTGCTATTCCTTGACAGGCTGCTGCCTCCAGTATCCCCGACAATAAGGAGTTCGTCGGTGGTTGGGGAGGAGGTGGGCGAGGAGGGAGGGAAAGGCTTCGAAGGAGATGGCAAACGGCCGGAAGAGGGGCCAGAGGCTGGTGACGAGGGGGCTAGGGGCCTGGGACTACAGGCAGGGAGTGACACTTTCGGGGGAGAAAGGGAGGTAGACTCCAAAAATGTCGAAGGAGTCGCCTGGCGTCTCTCCCGGAGCTTTTCCCCGGCCAGAGTGCTTTGATACTCTACATGAGCCTGCCTCCGCGCCTCAAAACATTCCAGGAGGTCCAAGACGGAGGTGGTCCCCGGGCGGAGGCTGTATCGACGATTGGGGACGTTCCCGACCCTGCTGTCGTCGTGTTCGGCCTTACCCGCTGGGCCAAAGTGGGCTCTTCTGCCGTTGATTTCTGGATCGCTGAGGACATTGCCTGGCTCTGTCCTTCTTCGCACTTTTCCTGCTTCGCTTCCTCCCCGGTCCTGCCAGTGTCGAAGCACTCCCCGTTCGAGTCGCGCGCAGACTTCCGCAACCGAGTACGGACGGTGGGCGGTTTCCTCCTCCAAAGCACCTGACGCACTGACAGGCCTTTCCCATTTCGCGCCCTTTTCCTTCCCCTCGTCAGGCATTTTCGCGGCCAAAGTTTCGAGGCAGCGGGCCACGATATCAGGGTGCATTTCATTGATGCCGTCCCGCCGTTGCGCCAGCCGATAGACAGACTCGCGTCGTGACATGCGCACAGGTCGAAGGGTGCTCCGTTTGATGATTTTCGTGGTGAGAGCCTCGCATTTCCCGGAATTCTCTTTTCCGCGGCGACATTCCTGCTCGACCTTGCCCGGACGAGCAGCGGCTGGCCCGGCCGTCCGTATTGGAAGGCAGGGGCTACCGGTGATGGTGCTCCTGCTGTCACTCGGAAGCGTACCGTCCCTCCTAGGCCTGCGGGTGCTCGCACAGGTAGTATCCGTAGACGGCGACACCTCGTTCAAAGCCTCCAGGCTACTGCGCAATTTATTACGGTCCCGGGCGGTGGATGCGGCGGGTTGCACAACGCCTCGTTGGTCCCGACCACGGATTTTGCTGACGACGCTGGTGAGATCCCCCCTAGGCTCCGGTACACCTCTGTTCGACAGAGTCCTTCGGCCTCGACTGTTGACGCCTGGCACGCCTTGGCTGTCGCTGGAAGCTCGCAGGGTGCTTGTTGGGTTTCTAACGTGCCGGTGGAAAGCAGATGGCCCGGGGCAAGGACCTGACAGGCTCGATCCACAACGGGCACCCGAGGCACTCCCCCGTCCTCCTTCCGGCCTGTCTCGGGCTGGTGAAAAGGCACTGTTGCGCGTGCCGAGTGCGTAGACTGCGATGCTCCTCCCTGAATGGGAATCTCGGTGCTGCGGGCCCCTGATATGGTTCTCGCTGCTGGTAATATTTACAGGAATCGTGGTACGGTTGCTGTCACAGAGGCTTGAGCAGTGGTGCGTGGCTTTTCGTATGTGAGTGTTGTGGTTGCCGTGGACTGCAAAGGACTCGCTCTTTTCTGTACGAGTGGAGGCAGTCTCCCGGGGCTTCCCTTCCAGATTCCTTCTTTCCGGGATTGCAGACTTTTCACTCCTCCTGCGGCTGTCGACGACTCGATGGGGCCCAGGCTCGCTTCTCCCATCCACGTCCATCCCACGACCTTCGATGGTTGACGCCTGGTGCGTGATCGTGGCTGGGGTGTGGTTGGGCGTGACGTTGCTGCATCGCGCGACCATCTCGTCGGGGTTGGAGATATCGTCACCAAAGCGGCCTTCCACGCACTTGGGGCTGCTCCCGTTGACCCGGGTCGAAATGCCGGAGGCGGACTTTGGCCGGCGAAACATGGGAGGTTTCAAGAAAGGAAAAGCTGCATGGAAAGCGAGAAAGGGCGAACGCGACACGTGTGGCCAAAGATGGGGCGAGGCTTCGCGTTCGCGCGTGGCGATGTCGGGCTTGGCCTGCCCTACTACTGGATCCCCCGTCTTCTCGCCCCAAACTCTTCTAAACCAGGCGCTGTGGCACCCTGCGCCCTTCTTTTGGGCTGGTGCCTTGTTGATGCGATTTTGGCGGCTTTGGTCGTCGCTTCTCGGGCTCGGGCCCGCCGATGGGGCCAGGGTAGGAGAGTTCTCATTGCTCTGGGAACGTGAGGCGAGCTCGGTGAGCGGCGCGCCCGGACGGGTGTCGTTTCCTCGCCGTTGCCATAACGAAGGTAGACAGATAAGGGCGAGACATCCAGAAGCTGAGCCGTACCCTTCGAATAGCCTCGTTTCCACCATCTCCTCTGCTTCGCCTTCCTGCTCCACTGCGGCCTGCCCCGTTCCTCCCCCCTTTCGCTTCTCTCTCACTTTCCCCTCTTTCTCCCCCGCATCATCACCACACAAGGCTTTATTGTCTTCGACCGTCGTCCCGCCAACGCGTGGGCCCGCTTCTTCTTTCCGTTCCCGCATCCTCTCTTCCCTTTCCTCCCCCTCCCCCCGCATTCCCCCGTC
>NW_005803507.1:7834-10023 GCF_000240725.1 Microchloropsis gaditana
AGGTCTTCCTTGAATCGAGCCGCCGGTGTCACCTTCCCAGGCTCCACCTGAGGGGGACGTGTCGGGAGGAGGGCACCGGGAAGAATCCGCATGAGCAAGACGTCGGTGCCGAGCACACCTCTTTCCGCGTAGAAACGGGCTCACAGCGCGCACAAACAGGTTATAATACGAGAGTGCATGGCATGGAAGGACGGCGTGGGGTCGGAGCCCCACGTGCACGAACCCCTCCCCCTTTCCTTTCTTCCCCCTTCCTTCCTCGTTACCCCTCCCTCCGTCACCCTTCCCCCCATGCTCCTGCCCGACCTTCTCGAAGTTCTTCACGACAGAGAGAACCCGCTCTGTCACCTCCTTCTCGTCCAAGAACGTCTGTGGGCGTGTCAGCATTACCGTCAGGTGTGTGGTGGGGGTCAATAAGTGATCAGCACATCCCGCCTCCCCTCCCTCCTCTCCCCCGCCATCCCCCCTTCCTCAATCCCATGCACTTGGCGGGCCCCACTCAATCCCCCTTCATACTCTTCACCCAGTGCCTTTTGGCAAGCATCGACTCTCTTGACATACCTGCGCACTGAAGCTCCGCCCGCTCAATCCATTACAAACAGGCTGGGACAACAAGGCTTGCCGCTGTTGCAAACTTGTAACCAATGCAGGCATCCCCCGGCGCGCTATGGCATGCAATTGATGCATATCGTATGAGCAGGAGATAAAGGAAAGGGACAGAGGAAGGAAGGAAGAGAAAGGGAGGGGAGCGCTGAGACTCACCGACTGTCAGCATCCCGCGCTGTTGTGCTTGGACACGTACTGCACTGGTAGCAACCTTCAAAATTTGACGGAGGGCCATGACTCCTAGCTATCAACGTATCTATGAGATATTCGCAAGCGGGAAGGGGTGATTTACTGAGTAACGGGAAGGAAAAGAGACCAACGGGGGGCATTCCAGGAGCCAATGCTCCTCGTATCCTGATGAAGAATAAAGGGACACAATGCTGAACCGCCCCGCCGTGACCCCGACGCTCAAGCCTTCCAAATCAGCCAATAAATCGCTTGAGAAGCATCTGTCTCTTCAACCTCCATACGCAAGCCTTGCCCCCACCCCTCGTCGGCATCAGGCTTCAGTCGTGGGGAAATGTGACGAGGGTGCTACTGCGGCGCGGGCGAGAACCCTCTACTCTAAGGAGAAGAAATGGAAACGGACGCCACCAACACATTCGCAAGTCAGGACAACTCGCTGTGGACAGGCCTTCACTTTGTCCACGTGATGCGTGGAAGATGTGTGGCACGTAGAGGGGAATACCAGGTTTGAGGCCTGTGGTCGCACGGTTTCAATGAGACTCTTACAGCTAGTGGGTTCGACGGAGCGCTGAGCGAGTACAATGCGTATTTCTCTCTCACTCTTTCACTTCTTCTTGAGGCCTTGGCCGCGCTCAACACACGGCAGTCAGGCGCGCTTGTACATGTGGCAATGACCGCGCGGAGGTGGCTTTGGGCTTTTACTTGTCTAGGTCGTTGGATTGCTTGTCAGGCATAGGACCGTTTGCTTGTTGTTCTCTTCCCCGCTTCTTGAAGCTACCCACAGAGACTCCGCCCTTCCTCAAATTTCCTGCATACATCCATGCATGCACAGCCAAATACACACGCCATTGTGAATTTTTGGACATCATGGCCCTCCGTCGTCTGATTTCTTCTTCCTCCGCGTCCATGCGGCCCACGCTGGCCGCCGCGGTGACCGTGCGCTCCGCCCCCGCTATGAGGATGTCTGGGAAGTCGTCTTTTGACGATAAGGAGCACGCCATGGAGGATATGTACATCAGGGTACGTGGAGAAAGAGGCAATTCGAGGTGGAGAAGGGGTTTGGAAATCGGTCGATCTCTCAAAGGAAAGTACAAGATTGGACGAAGAAGGGAGGGACGGGAAAAAGGGCCGCGGTCGCTTCGAATCTTTCCTTGATTTTCTCTCTTTTTGCCATCCTCGTCGAATACAGCAAGCGGAGGAAAAGATTTTGAAAAAGCTGCTCAAAAAGCTGAAGGAGGAAGAAAAGCCAGCCTGTGACACAACGGCCAAGAAAGAACTCGAGAAGGTACGGCGGGCCTCTCCTCCTTTCCCTCCTTCCCTCCCTCCTTCCCTCCCTCCTTCCCTTCCTCCCTCCCTCCCTCCCTCCCTCCTTGTCTCCCTGCCTGCCTGCCTTGCATGCT
>NW_005803507.1:10033-11838 GCF_000240725.1 Microchloropsis gaditana
GCCTGCCTGCCTTGCATGCTCTTACCCTCCTGCCGCCCTCGTATGCGTTTTGTTTGGAAGCTGGATCGCGAATGCGTGTGATGATGGAGGTGGAGGGGAAGACAAAGGACTCGTTCCCTCCTTCCTCTTTTGTCTTCCCCCCCTCGAGCGAGCCTGTCTGAGACTTGATGCCCCAAACTCCTCCTTGGTCATGCTGGGAGTGCAATTTGGCAAGCGGGAAGGAATCTGGGCAGGGGCGCTTTAGTGTCCTCCCCTCGCCCTTGACAGCCCATTCTTTCCCCCGTATCTTCCCTCCCCCAAAACCTTTGTCTTCCTCCACGTGTCCGTCGGCTCCATCCCTGGTAACACACCCTCTTCCTTCCTCGCCACCCCCCTCCTCCCTCAGATCATGGGCTCGGTCCCGGAAGATCTGGCCAAGAAGCTCATGGACTGGAAGAAGAGCAAGCACTGAGGCCTTGACGAGGGACGGGCCTATGTCCCTGGGAGGCATGCACCTGCCGGCCATATAGGCATCCTCAGGGGGGGGGGCTGCCAGTGGGCGCTTGGTGGGATGGTAGGTGTCTGAAGTAGCGGGTGGGAAAGCTCAGGAGGGTCAGGACTGGAAGTAAGGGAGCGGCCGGGGGAAATGCAGGTGGGCGGGCGGAGGGAGCCGGTGGGGACAAGGGCGGTGTGAAAAAGAAGGGAAGAGGGAGATGCCTGTAGAGTCCTCCGTATCATGTGGTCGCAAGGAAGGGGTTTGGAGATCACGACGACACCCTACCTCCGAGGCGCGGGTGGTGCACATGGTAGGAGTGTACCGGAGGGGATCGCGGGGAGGGGGGGGGCAAATGTGGAGATGAAAAGGCATGGGAGGCAGGAAGGGAGGGAGGGAAGGGATGAAATTGGAACATCAGGATGGAAAAGGTTCAAAAACGGAGTGCGATGAAAGCGTCCTGGCGAAGAATCGAACACAGGAGACTCAAACGAGGAACGCCCACGAGGCTCATGGGTGGGGGTTGCCGTCCTTCGCCTCCCCTGCTCGCCTCTTCTCCGCTCCTTTCCTTCCTTTCTAGCCCTCTTATCTTTCAATCCCATTTTCCTTCTTGTATCCGTCTCCCTTCCCACCTGCGGATATGGGGGGCCAGGTCCTTCCCTTTCCCCGTTCCACATCTATCCAGCCTGGCGGCAGGGAGCATCGGCTTGTTGATATGCACGAGACATGAAAACAATCCCTCTCATTCTCTCTTTCTCCCCTTTATGCTCAGCCCTTCCTTTTGCTCCCTTGTGCCCCCCTTTTTTGGCCTTGGGGCTCACCCTAGGCCTCGCTAGGTCCCCCCCACCTTCGGACCCGCCCTCTCCACCACAACTTCGAGAGAGAGATTCACTGATTCCCCCTCCCTTGGCCTTTCCTTTCCCTGTCTCTTCTTTCAACGCGCCGTGTACCTAGTTTCCGCGACTTGCCAACCCTCTCTTCTCCTTCCCCTTTTCCTCCCCCACCACGACTCATGTTCCCCCTCTTTCCTTCCTTCCTCCTCCTCCGCCTCCTTTCTTCCCTTCCTCCGACGCTTTCAAAATCCTCCATCCCCCCGCTTCAACTGGGCGAGAAAGCCAAGGATGATGCTCAAGAGTCCAAACCGGTCGGGGGTGCGGCAATTCGGAGGCCCGCGCTGACGAGAGAGAGGGAAGGAAGAGGGACGGTGTGAAATGATCGATGGGGCAAGTCAACGATGGAGGGGATGGTGTATCCGCTTCGTGGCTGCGTGCATGCGGCAGGGGAAAGGGGGGATGACAAGAAGGAAGGGAGGAGGTACACCAATTTACCGGGA
>NW_005803507.1:13759-16418 GCF_000240725.1 Microchloropsis gaditana
GAGAGAGGGAGAGCCCACCTCACACATACAGGGCAGCCTCCTTACCAATCATTTCCTGCAGTTCCTCGTCCGTCAAGTTTTCTCCCAGCTCTGTGGCCACCCGTTTCAGGTTCCGGAAGGAAATCGCGCCCGTGCCATCGTCGTCAAAGAGGGCAAAAACCTGGAATGCGAGAAAATCGACCAGGACACATGAAAGGAGAGACTCGACGGCCCAGCCCGTGGGGCCCCCCGCGGTCGGATGGGCCCATGACCAAATCAAAGACAGGCCCCCGGGCCTCAGATCCCTCCGTTCCCCTCTTGCTGGGCGTCTTCCTCACCTTTTGAATCTCTTCCCGTTCGTCCCGATTGGCCACCTTGGGCGCAGCCATGTCCAAGAACTCATCGTAGGTGACCGTGGCCGCCATCTCTTTGTCAATGGTTTGGAGAAAGGTGCGGATCTCTGCTTTTTTGACCTGCCGCATCGAGTGGGATGCCATGGAAAGAAAAGCTTTGACTTTAACTTCCTCTTATTCCTGGGCTGTGCGTTTGGAACCCCTGCCTTCCTACCCCCTGTGCTTTCCTCCCTCACTGTCCTTAACAACACACCTGGAATCCCAAGGCTCGGAAGGCGGCTTTCAATTCCCTGACGTCGATCGTGCCTTTCCCGTCGCTGTCGAAGAGGTTAAAAGCCTCTCGGATTTCCTCCAGCTCTTCCTCGTCCAAGCCCTGTACAGACGTGGGAACCGAAAATAACGCTCAGCACTACATTCTCAAACCATACTTTGACGTCGACTTCCTTTCTTTGTCAGTCATTCCTTTCAAACCCTTTTATTTTCACTTCGGACCATACCTTGCCCTTAGCCCCGGGCTTCGGCCTGCGAGAAGGGGGGCTGCCCAAACCTGCACCCTGCCGGAATCGACTGCTGCTGATGCCAGAGGCCATGACGCCTGGCTTCTATGTGTCTGTGCACTTTTGGGGGCAGTTGTGAAAGAAGGGGGAGGGGGAAGCATTGCTTTACTAGGAGGTCTAGAGAAGAAAAGTGAATTTTGGGCGAGGGCGATGATTGCTCTGCGGTCGCTTTGCACATGACTTTTTTAATAGGCTGCCAACAAGACTTGCTTACAGCTTCGAATAGGTTTCTCAAAAAGCACAATTAAGGGTCGTGCGGCTACTAGAGACCCGATATGAAGCACCTATTGCGTCTGTATGGCTCATCGAAACTCCGCTATAACCAGCCCACCCTGATCATTTTCTGTGCACAAGTACTCTCGACATATCTTTCCTATCAGTACACGCCCACTCCTGTGAACAATCAAAGTTTTTCTTTCTGAATAAAAAGGGTCGGAAAAGTCGTCCATGATTGTATGAACATGGGATAAGTGTCAAAATGTCGCGGCCGTCGCAAGTGTTGCGTTGGGCCATCGCCTTCAAGCGAGGGAGTCCTGAAGCATTACTCCGCGTGACAGAGACGACGATCTTTCCCATGTACGATGAGTGTTTCTTACGGAATGACAAAGGGCATGGCAGAGATACCGCTTAGGCCGTGACAGTGTCGAGCTATGGTTTATAGACGTGATTATGCATAGAGTTTGTTTCAAGAAGCATCAGGAGTCTGTATCAACCGCCTCCCCCCCAAATACCCTACATTTAACCCAAAAGAAAAAGACAGGATCCATTCCAACTTTATCCAACGGTCTTCCATTTCCCCCCAACATTGATAAACATTGTGGTCAGATGTTGTCGCCGAACATTTTGCGTTGCATCTTTTTTGGGGGGGCCTGGACATACATATAACCCTGTCTCAACGCTCCCACCAACTCGTCCCTCTCTCTGTTTCTTGTTTCCTCCATTTTCCTCTGCCCTGCCTCTACCTGCAATAATCCCTTAATCTACTCATCTTGCCCCCTCGCGGCCTCGTGAGATGCCCAGCAATCGTCGTCCGTCGAAAAGCCAAAGACTCCAACGCCTAGTCATCTGAACCTTTCCCCCCCGCCTTCACGCCGCAGTCGCCACTCTCTACCGCGGACAAGTCCAAACGATAGAAATAGAATCGTAGAAACTAGGAGCCTTCCCTTCAAGCCGCATATTCCTGGCCGATGGACACGCCCTCAGGTTCACATCGCCTCATACTCCAACCCCATCACTTTCTCCGCCATTTCCTTTCCTTTTCCCGCGCTCGCATCCTCTGAGCCCACCCTCGCCGACAGGGGCATACCAGCGCTTAAGAAGATGCTTTACTTCGCCTGATCCGAGGAGGTACACCAATTTACCGGGATGAGCACAGGTACAAATGAGTTCTTCGAGCCACGTTACCCTCTGCCTTCCTATTGCTTTCCCCTATATCCATGTCTTTCTTCTTGCTCCCCTTCTCCTCCCAATACCATTACAAGGAAGATGGGGGGCGGGGCCCACTAATAGCGGATCGGCGCCTGACTTATCCGAAGTCCTTTTCCCCCACCCCATCGACGTACCTGTGGATGCGATGCGATGTATTTCACTGCCTCCGCAATCGACCCGATCTTGTCGGCCTCGTTGTCCGGAATTTCCAGGGCGAATTCTTCTTCGATCGCCATGACCACCTACCGTTAAAGTGACAGGGGAGGACGGTAGGAAAGCGTAAGCACGAAGATCGATCCAGTCAGGCGGCCCATACCTCTTCACACAAGGAAGAGACGCAAG
>NW_005803507.1:16428-25004 GCF_000240725.1 Microchloropsis gaditana
GGTGGTGGCGGTGATGGGGGCATTGCATGTACCGGGCGTGATTGCCGCCATCCACGCCGACAACGGTGGGGACACCTTAACTTTTTCCACAGTCGCCCGCTTGCCGGCCGTGGACGGGGAAAAGGGCGGGGGAAAAGGCGGAGTCGCGCTGACCAGGGAGTACCGTCAGGTGTTGGGTCGCTTGGTGTGGGCGTGGGGAAGAGAGGCAGGGCCTAGGGTACTGCGGGACGTGGCCATCGGGGTAGCGACGGGGGAGATCATATCCACGGGATGGAGGCTGTGGGGGGAGGAGGTGATGGCGTCGGTGGACGCGTCCATCGGGCAGGTGGTGGGAGGGGCGGCGGGTGGGGCAGTGCACCCTTTGTTGTGAAAGATTTGGATAGGTGGTCCGCGAATGCAGTCGGTTGAAAACGTCTTCGTGTTGGAGTGAGTGGGTGCTGCATGCGGATGGTGGAGGGGTCATGGCGGACATGGTGATGGCGAGAGAAATGTCGTCATGGAGCGCAAATGTAAATATGTATGCAAGGAAAAGGTACCATCAGGAAAGAACGATTCGTGGATTTTTAATACTGAATCATATCGACAAAATTTTGTGATGTTATACTGTTTTCAGGTGCAGCTTGTGGCCGGTTCGCTGAACGGAGGATAAGGCTTTGAGCCATGAATTTCTTTTCAAAGTCATCATTCATCATCCAACCAAGAAGCTTTATGGTATTAGTTAGCGTTATGGATTAATTGTGGCCCAGGATCGACTGATTGATACGCATTTAGAGATTCAAAAGACAAAGCTGACCGAGACCGGAGCAGGCTTATTTATATCTTTATTCGATTTTTTCGATAGCAACATAAGCTGGGGTCCTGCTTCAGATTTTATTTCCCAACAATCCTGAGAAGTCTCGCTGGTGTACGAACAATTGAAGCACCAGTTTCATTATATTTATTGGATGTATCGTCCACTGTACGCACGGTAGGAACGTATTCAAGAGGACATGATTCCGGCACACGTGGATGACGCCATCGTGACTCCCCGCATGTGTCATTTGGGCCTAGCAAGGATTGGCAAGATCATTAGAAAGAAAGCAACTCGGGTGTCTCCTTGGCACAGCCCTCAATAACCACGCTCAACTAGCTCTAATACAGCTTCCTTTTCTTTCTGCGTCAGGTTTAAACAACGGAAACGTTACAGGAAAACGAGTACTCTCAAAGAAGTTCTCAGCCCTCGGTGAGGAAGCTCCGGGTGGAAACACCCTTTTTAGGTGCATTTAAATCTTTGCTAGTCGTCTCGTTTGCTAAACACGTGAGTACGCGGAAATGTGCATTCTGCGTCTTATTTGACACAATTTTCACCCCAAAAGTCCCCACCAACCTTACAGAGGCTAACGCGCGATTTGACAGGCGATTCTCACCATGTCGACCACCAAGGTAGCCACAACCACCCGATCCGCGAATTGTACATCACGACCAGACAGTCGCTTGCATGATTGTTCTTCTACTGCGGTCGGGGGGCATGACTCCGAGAGCAAAGCCCGCACGTGGAGGATTCTAACTCCAGCTCAGCGAATAGAGAAGCTAAATGGCATGGCGATGAAGCGGGCACAAGAGATGGAGAAGGTCCTTACCCCTTCTCATCCCGACTGGCCAATGTATGAGCTCGTACGAAGAGGTAACCCCGTGTTCAAGCATCGGTGGATGGTCCTTCTCTACGCGTACTGGGCCCTCACAGGGGCGGGCTTGCTCCGATGTCCCTCCCTTGCCTTCGGAATGAGCGCGTTCATCATCACCTACCTGTATATTGAGCTGTATGGCGCTATCTTGCATGTCAACCTTGATAACCCCTCCTTCTTGTTCCTCCCAGTGTTGTGGGAGGCCTGTCTAGAATTCCAATATCATCATGTCATACCCAGCGAAATTACTTTGCGTAGCTATCCTCAAATCGCCGCCGATTTGAATCTCATCGTTGCATTGCAATTTATTGTCTGCACAATTGTCTTCTATGCGCATGGCGGACTTTTTAATCCTTACATTCACGCCACAATGGCATGCGGGCTGGTCAATGCTTACCTGTTAGAGTGGGCGCATAGACAAGCTCATTTTCCTCGAGGCAAACGCCATGCTTTCGCGCAATATCTTCAGGACCGAGGTTTTCTTGTCTCCGAAGCCTTGCATCGACGGCATCATCAAACTTTTGATGTGGGGTTTCCCGTCCTTAGCGGACTGTCTGAGCCGGTGATAAACTTTGTGAGAGCCAAGGTATGCGCGAACCAATGGGTCTGGCTGGCGGCTTTTATATTAATGACGTTGGCAGGCTTGCCTTGCATTATCTCTGTCAATATGAGGCTTTGGGAATGGGGTGGAGAAGTTGTGTATGGAGGAGGGCAAGAAAGCGATGTATACTTATATGTCGAAGAGATCTTGGGAATGGCGAGGGCCCTCTGTTTGGGTCTCTCATCCTCATGTATGAGCTTTATAGAAAGCAATTTTTGACAGCATCTTTGAATAAATAAATCTGATTTTCCTAGTGGAAGAATAAATGGTTCCAAGAAACAATTACATCGCACACTCTATCAGTGGCAATGCAAGTGAGATTCTTCCTGAATTTGTACTCAAAGTCCTTGAGTATAAGTGAGCTCAAAACCGTCGGTACACATTGATTTAAGGAAAAGGACAGCTGTAAGATATGACGACACTATGTTTCCCGGTCTTGAATTGGATGGGTGCTAAAAGTATTTTGACTACATTCTTTCCCAAACTGGTTTTCCGTTTAACCTCCCCCCTTCGGCCGAAACGGTCGCTTATCCGTCGGAATTTTGAAATTGCCCGACAGAAAGCTGCTTGAACAGGTACATGTGCATAGGGTTTTTTGCAACAATGACTGCCAAAAATACACACGGGACAAAATTTCATGTGTATCGTCTACACTCTTATGTAGGTGGCACAGGCAAGTTTTGTCAGCGGTCGCAGAAGAGCTCTTCCGACCAACCTTCGCAAAGCTTGAGCGCTTGACCTTCTTTCATCCCCTGTCCGTCTAAAGCCCCAGGATGTCTACCTCGACAACACGTACAACTCCGGCCTCCGACTCAATACCGCGCTCATCATATCTCGACAATGCTAGCTGCGTATTTCCCTACATCATTGATTACTCCGACCCCCAGCTTTTGAACCAAGGTCTCCGTGATGTCGTCCGTGAGATTGTTCCTGGCTGGGCCGCCCTTATTCCCGTTCAACCTCCTTCCTCCGCCAGCAGTGACGCTGACATCACCATAGCAGTCATAAGCGGTGGCATTACAAATCTCCTTTACCGGCTTGCCCTGCCTTCCACCTGCACGCTTGCAAGCCCCCATACTCCTCGTGATGTGATAGTCCGCATCTACGGCCGCAATACGGAAGTTATCATCGACCGTGAAAAGGAAAATCGACTGTTCGCTGCTTTATCCGCCGTGCAATACGCTCCAACATACTGGGGAAGATTCACCAATGGGCGGGTGGAAGGTTGGTTGGATGCACGCCCGTTGAACCCGGAGGAATTGGCTATGACGGGTCAAAGAAAAGGAAACGGCGGGACCCCAGTGGATTTTATGGGAATGATTGCACGGGAAATGGCCAGGCTGCATGCTTTGCAAATAGAGGTGGATGATGAAGGAGGACAGGCGAAGGAGGAGGAGGAGGAGGAGATGGGAAAGAGGAAGAGGAACGGAGGGGGAGGAAGGAAAGCTGTGGTATGGGAGAAGATGGAAGAGTGGGCGAGGCTGGCAAAAAATATCTCATTCGAGGGGCCCGATGGACAGGAGGGAGGCACAGAAAAACAGAGACAATTGGAAGCGATTGGGTTGAACAATTTGGAGAAGGAAATGGAGTGGTTGAAGGACAAGCTGGTCGGGGAGGAAGGAGAGGGTGGAGTGGAGAGAGGAAGGGAGAGATCAGGGCAAGAAGCAGCCCGGTACTTCCTGGCAGAGCTGGTCTTTTCCCACCAGGATGTTTTGTGTGGGAACATTTTGTACAATCCGATGTGGAGAAGACGCGAGGTTGAGGGAGTATGGGAAGGGGCAAAAGGCGGCTCCGAGGGCCAGGATGCGGACGCGAGGAGGGGGACGGGGAAGTCCGCACAGCAGGTATCAGCCCTTGAAGATGGAGGGGAAAGTGAGACAACTGGGGCTGCCATCGTGGGTGAGGCCACAAGCGGCCCGGCGGAAGAAGGGCGGGTCCAATTCATCGATTTTGAGTACGGCGGATGGAACCATCGGGGGTTTGATCTGGGCAATCACTTTTGTGAATATGCCGGGTACAACCCTGACTACGAGGCTAGTTACCCTTCTAGAGCGCAGCAGGAGTGGTTCTTCAAGGCTTACCTCGACGCGTGCCGATGGCAAGTAGGAGGCAAGGAAATGGAGGAGAAAGAGGAAAACGCTTTCCTAGAAGGATTGTACATTTGGGTGAACAGGTACGCCTGTGCCGCCCACCTTTTCTGGGGCTATTGGGCGATCATCCAGGCCAAATACTCTCCCATCGATTTCGATTTTTTGTTGTACGCCAGCCAGCGCTTGACCGGCTATGCTGCTTTTAAACAAAGGTTCTTTTGAGCGGGTGACAG
Source organism: Microchloropsis gaditana (assembly GCF_000240725.1). NCBI lineage: Eukaryota > Eustigmatophyceae > Eustigmatales > Monodopsidaceae > Microchloropsis > Microchloropsis gaditana. Next base: position 21,017 of record NW_005803507.1, read on the forward strand.
GCAACGGGCGGGGAGGCCTTGCGGGAGACCTGCCGGGCTTTGCCGGGGGGGGTCGAGGGAGGTATGCTCATGACGATCGAAGACTACTGTGAGCTTTTGTGCGAATTCTTCCAAACCATTGTGATTCTTACCTTAATTATGGTAAATTTTATTTTTCATCGCTTAATCGGAGGATCATCAGATTCGATGACAAAACAGGAGTGTACGTGAAGGTACAATCAACAAAGGAAGAAAAATAAAAATTTACAACCACGGATCTCAAGGGAAATCTCTGGCACCCCTACTTCGTGGGAGATGATTTTTTCTTGCACGAACCTTTCTATGCTCCTTTCCTGTCATAACACTTACTATCCATCTCCCCTCTTACACGCTGGTGGCGGATCCCCTCCTCATTTACTGTGACAGGCCCAACACGGAACTTAATTGGCACATCCTGTCCTCCCACTCCACTCCGGGCGTCGCAATCGGATCAAAAAGCCAGCCCCATGCCCGTAGCCACCTTGCAAGCGCAGAGAGATCGCTTTTCGCTCCCAGGCACGGCACCACCTACAATCAGATGACAGTGTCTCCTCTACACTTTTCTCGGTCATGGCGTCTTCTTCACGTCACGGACAGACCGCGCGGCAAAAACCCATCCACACCGTGCCGATGGACTACCCCACACGCGTGGCCCGGTGATGTCGATCCTATCTGAAGACGCAAGCATTGCCCCTTTCCGCCCCCTTCATGACCACCGAGGACAAGCTCACTCCCTCGGGAGACCCAAGGCGTTGGCGTGGAAATCGATGTGATCGGCCATGAATGTACTGATGAAGAAATAGGAGTGGTCGTAGCCGTCTTGCCGACGAATCGTCGCGTCCTGTCCTTTGCTCGCACAGGCCTTTTCCAAGGCCTCTGGCATCAATTGTCCCTCCAAAAACGTGTCCGCCGTACCCTGGTCGACCAGGAGGGGGAAGGGAAAGGGCCCCTCTCTTTCCATGAGCAAGGTCGCGTCCCAGCCTTCCCCGGCATTGCCAGCCCCCTGGTCCCCCTCCAAATATCCGCCGAAAGCTTTCTGACCCCACGGGCAGGCGGTTGGGTGCGCAATGGGGGCGAAGGCGGAGACGGATTTGTAGGGAGGACCGCCCTGTGAGAGGAAGGTTTTCATGGCACAGACCAAGGCACCGTGTCCTCCCATGGAATGCCCGCAGATAGACCGGGCGTCAGGAAGGAGGGCGGTGGGGAAATGACGGTGGAGGATGGCCGGAAGCTCCTGTGTGACGTACGTGAACATGTTGTAATGCCTGGAGGGAGCGGAGAGCGGGGAGGAGTCAGGGCAGGGAGGCTACGGGCATGTGGGGGCTGCGCGAGGGACGCTGATTGGAAGAAACATTTTTTTCTCCCTCCGTACCGAACTGGAAACAAAGATCATCGTACATCCCATTACGTGGGTGTCCCCCTGTAACCAAACGTCGTCGGTTCTGCGCACGGAGTCAGATCCCATGACCTCCAGGACCGCGAATATGCCACGTACCGAGACCATTTACTCGCCGTCGCATCCACGTAGAATCCTGCCCCTGTGCCGAAATCCCAGCTCTCGTCCTCGCCATCCACACCGGCGCCTCTGGGGGAGGTATCCGGACACACCACCGCCAAACCCCTTTTCGCGGCTTGGGACTGGACAAATCCTTTCTGCACCACGTTCTCATCGGTACACGTCAGGCCTGATAGGAAATAGAGGACAGGCACAGGTTTATGGGCAGACTGAGGAGGAAAGTAAACGGTAAACCGCATCACGGTGTTGGTGCTGGAGCTCGGATGGGTATATTGCTCAAAAAATCCGCCGCATGCTTTCCACCGGTTCAGGCGTGTAAGACCCTGCGCCGCCGAGTCGGAGGCGTCCACATTGGACATGAGAGCGAAACCTACACGTTGATTTATCTAGTAAGTATGTGCATGACATGAATTGTGTACCTCAAAGCCCTGTGTGTCATTTTTCTGGAGACAGTCGCTCTACCTTTCACCCTACCCACGCCACGCGTCGAATACCTACTAAGCATCGAAATAATAAACAGGGTGGGCTATAGGGAAAGTTGGAGCACTATGAGGACAAAACATTGCGTCAGAGGGTATTGATGGACTCCTGGGTGCTTTATTTGTAGTTGAGGACTTGTCTTTCCTATGTATCCTTCAGATTCTCATGAATGACCTTCTGAAAATAGTGATGAACGCCAACCACACTCCAAGACTGAGTCCGAGACCGTGACCGATGGAATTTAAATTTTGACACGCGCTTTTTGAAGGGGAACGCTCAAGTCAGGCGTGATCTTCGGTACATATATTGGGTTTCGTCGCCTCCGTTGTGTTGCTTTCGGGCGAGAAAAAGGCGACGGCGAGGTCCCGGGGGTCGTAGGATGGGGGGGTAAAAAACCTAGAAACCAAACCTTTGGGAAAACTGGTCTTACGTCATCATGGAGAGGGGGATGAGGCACTGGGAGTCCCTGTAAAATCGTGTAGCACCGTAAGAAAAATGCGAGAAGCTCTATCACTGCCTCTGAGTGGCTTTGCCTTCGAGGCATAATAATAGGGGCAGGGCGTGGCTAGAGTGGAAGGAAGGGGGACTTATTGCATGGGCACATCCCGAGTAAAAAGTGGTGCATTTCAATCGTCTGATGACACAACAAGTGCTGTAAAGGATGCACACGATGCTCGCGTTCTGCTCGCTCGCTAGCTGCTCGCACCGAACCGTGTGAAGTCGTGAGACCTTTCCATGGAAAAATGAGTCTGTGCTAGCACTACCGCTTTGCTCATCCTTATACATCTCACTTTATCCCACCTTTGCGTCTAGCTCACAGAACTTCCACATCCTTCATCATTTTACTCTTGTGGCATGGAGAAGTAACACCCCACATCCCACACTTTGAACATGAACATCCCCCACGAATTAAACACAGGGTTAGCGCCGCTTGGATTCAATACAAAGTGCTCCCGTATATGGCTCATGTGACATGGTGATTGATGCGCACCGTCTCATATCACACAATAGTCTGGCGAAGCATTAGTCCATCACACGATGCAAGAAAGAAATCGGGCGCGAATGCTCATGGCTGGTTTAAAGTGCCCTGTTTTTTTTCTGTTTTTTTTTTAACTCCTTAGGTAGCCTCTTCACTGTAACCCTTCGCGCTCCAAAATAAAGAGAGTTTAGCGCCGAATTCAAGGGCATCCTTCTTTTTATGCTCATCTAAAACCGTGACTCCCCGTCCCGTCGTTATATTCTGAATGCGTGATGCGCCGCTCCCTCTCACTTGCCCTCCGTCCCGACCTGTGCCTCGCCTGCACGCCCTTCCCCACTTTCTTCTTTTGGTTCCACCTTCCTTCCACCACTTCCACTGCCTTCATATCTCTTGCTTCCTGTGTTCTTGTCCATTGCCCATCCTTAACCTCCACCTCCAAACCGACCTCCCTGCACCTCAATAGTCGTCGTCGGAGTCAATGTCCTGCCAAGAAGCGTGCACAGGGGAGGAGTGCACGTGCGTGAGGAACAAATAACGATCCAGGAAATTGACTGGCACTTTAATCAAGGCCCGCGCACGTCGGAAGATATACAGCATTGCGGAAAACGCGCGGGCTGGCCCTTTCCTAGTTAATTACCTTCCTCACCCACCCCCCCTTCTACTCCCTCTCCCTCCTTTACTCACATCCAAGGGCGCATTCCCTCGTTTTCGCATAACGCGGAAGAATTCCTCCTCGTTGATCACCCCGTCTTGATCCCTGTCTGCTTCGTCTGTTTCACGAAGAGGGGGGGGAGGGGGAAAGGGTTAGGAAAAGATGAGCAGACGCCTCTCTTTACCTGGCCTCCTTCCCGGAAACCCGCCAGACGACATTGTTCCCGTTGGAGGTGAAAAAGAAGCGAGGTATGGCAGGGGAGGAAGCATATTGACGGGGTCCCGTTACAGACACACATATATTTATATGAGTCCGCACAGCAGGTATCAGCCCTTGAAGATGG
>NW_005803506.1:0-7169 GCF_000240725.1 Microchloropsis gaditana
AGGGGGGATGTTAGCGCTTAAATGGGGGGGGGAGGGGGGGGGGCGAAGGAGATTGGGAAAGTGGTATGCACCTGGTGCTCGTTGTCCAAGTTCCATAGGTTGATACGCAGGTCGTCCGCCGATATGAAGGTCTCTCCGTCCACATTGACCGAGAGCGAGTTGATGTGGTAGGCATGAGCATTTGGGTAGCTCCGCTTGTTCGCCGCCGTCACTTGCGAGCCCTTACTGTAGAGCTTGGGGAACTGGAGGATCCCTTCCGCGACGGCAGATTCGGGGCGTGCGAATATGTTGTGGGGATTCAGAGCTTCCTTCACTTCCCTTTCTCGGATGCGCCACATTTTGATGGTTTTGTCTGTGGGAATTGGGGCAAAGGGGGGTGAGAACTTCATCCCAGGGAAGGACAGCATGCGACAAGGCCGGGGTGATGATCTCGGGCAAACGAACGGGAAAGGAGGGGGGTATGGAGGGGGGGAAGGAGGGCGGAAAGGAGGGAGGGAAGCCGAGCGTACCGTTGGTAGAGAGAAGGAAGCGCGAGCCGTTGATAGGGCGACACCATTTGATTTGATTTATCTTCTCTTCGATTTCCAAACTGGACAGGGTGAGTGGATGTGATGAATGGGAGCGACGGAGGGTTGAGCACAGGGGAGGCGATTGAGACGCCAAAGAAAGCATGCTCAAGGCACAGGGAGCAGGGAAGCTATGTAGCCCGTACCTTTTCAGGTAGTCGAATTCGGGCTCATGGCTCTGAAATTCGCTGTAAAAGCGGTATTTACATGCCCACTTGTGACGGCCGTCCGGCATTACCTGGTGGTAAGGGTGCGAGGATGGGAGTACAGTGAGGAAGAGATGCCAGAGGGGGACTTGCACGAGGGGAAGGACAGAGCGAGGAGGCACAGCCCAAAGCCGCTGAGCACCCCATCGCTTTCTCGTATGAATATCTGGCACATGCAGACAAGGAAGGAGGCAGGCGTTGCTGACGCACCGACTTGATGTCGTCTCCCCTCTCGAAGAGCACGACTCGCCCCCCCCTATCCCCTGTGGCAAGGTAATCGCCCGTATCATCGAACTCCACAGCGGTCAACAGGTCCGCTGCAGCAGGGAAAACGTTGAAAAAAGAGGATAGCAAGCGAGAATAAGAACGGTGATAGGTGTGTATTGCAAGAAGAGCAACAGAGGTGGTTACGGATTGCAGCACACTTGGCAATGGCGCTTGAATGATCAAATCAACGCACGGATACGCACCATCTGTTAGCTCTTCCAAGGCAGCCTTATCACCAAAGCACTGGCTAAATTCGGGCGTGCGTACTATTGAGGCCATACTCCCGTGACTTTTTTCCACTCCTTATTTTGGTTTTTTCCCTTCTTGACGTTGAAGGTCCACGTCTTCCTCCCCCACTTGGAGCACGCTATCGCTCCAGAAGACCAGAATTGTGGACGGAATATATCAGAAATCTTAACAATGCCACTCTCTTTCACGGGGCATGCTCAGATTCCGCGCGGCGCCATGATAGGCTCCGAGTGAGGAACGACGAGGGGCGTCCTGTGGGGGGGGTTTAGGAACCGGAACAATTTCAGAACAAGACGAATGCGATGCTTATATGTGTGAAGGATCGACGCCGTTGCCCACAGCCTTAGTATGTGAAGCGCGTACAAGCGGGTGGCACATGACCAGTGGCCCCTCAGGGGAGAAAACCATGTGCGTCTGTCTCTCTCGGGCGCTTCCTCCTGAAACCGGAAATCAAGCAAGACACGAACGGATTGACACCACCAAACATGGCAATCATGCGCCGCATCCGGCCCCGGATCACTTCATCCATGAGAGAAAGAGGTGCGAGCGTCAAGGTATCCCAAACATGAAATGCTGCGACACGCCGCACCCAAGGGGGCCCTTTGAGGGCACAATCGCACTTCCCGGGCGTGTCGCTAGCAGCCCTCGCCATCCCCAGACTCCGCAGTATTCCGCGTCCACAAAAAGCACGCGCCCCGAACAATCTCATCACGTCCAAAAACAGCACAGGCACACACCAAAAGAGATCGTTAGACCATATTTCCTTTTGTGCCATGCACCGGCATGCCTGTCCATTGTTTTCCTGTATGCCGTACACGACGTCACAGCGCCAATTTTTGTGTCGGCGAGGAGCACTTTTCAATTTAAACAGACGTAAGGAAAAGAAACGGAAAAAGAATGGCTGGCACTTAAGAAGACATCCATGTCATGGATGTCGATAGGATCAAAAAGCGCGCTTATAAACTTGAGCTTTTTCCAGCACATGTGAGAACATAACTCTACTCGTCGTATTTTGCCTCGATTTCTGATCGTTTGTCACGTTTGAGCTGCAAAGGAGTATCTAAGGTCCAATCACGAAAGAAGATAAACTCCCCGATTGCGTCTTTTCCACATGTCACCATCAAAAGAACGTCTCGCCTACGAAAAACCTATTTAAGAAAAGCCTAGAGCATTCACGAGGCGTGGTTCTCTCATGTCTGGGGATTTCTATATGCAAAGGTTTCTTTTCCTTCCAGCTTTATAGAACATTGTCACTTGGAAAAGTAATAAGTATGTTAATAGCAAATTTCCCACAAAGGACATAGAAAGATTAAAAAAGGGAAAAAAAAAATAGATGAGCAATGCTGAGATTTGTCATGCCCGAAGGGTTATATTCGCTGTAATATAATCCTATGATAGAAACGAACGGGGCCACCTTAATTCGTGGTAGTCGGAGAAAAGTATTAATCCATAAACCCGGCGGCCATCTTGTCCCACAGTATTGCTGCTTAACATTCTGCCTAGCTTCTAAGATGTGTGGAAAGACTGCGAAGACTTACCACGAAAGCAACATAAGTTTCCGAAAGTGTCGAACCCTGTATATTTCTCGGGATATGATATCGTCAAGACTATTCCGTACCACACGACGTTTTGTATTCGCTATTTCGGTTTACGTGAGCTGTTGCATATGAAGAGCGAGTCTATGATCTGTGATTTATTGGTCATGTTTCGTCCGTTTCCACGTCGAATTGGGGGCTTTTGGAAGCCGCGAGAATGATCAGGCTGGGGTCGAGCACAGGTGTGTCCAAGCCCGCTGAGCGATGCCTCGAGTGGAGGTCAGGTCCTTCCCAACGAAAGCCTGTCCTCCAGTACTTTACACGCCACGCGTCCTTGCCAACTGGTCATTTCACGATCGATTCACTTTAACTCTTTTATGGAACATCGTCTAGGCTCGTGTATCGATTGTCAAAGTTTGCTGCCGCTCCTCCCTTGTCTCCTGAACCCATGCAGCTCCTTCAATCATCCAGAAGATCAACATCGTTGCTAGCCCTTATTATCTTCCTGCATTTCATATCCCACGGTCTCCACGCCTTTTTTTTACCAACACATGTCTCATTGACACACTTGTCGACCAAGACCGTTCGATCGGTTTCTGTGGCCGTGAAGGCAGCAGGCTCCGGTTCTGAGAGTTCAAGTCCCAAGTCCTCTCCTCTGGGCCCCGTCCAAAACGTCAAGCGAGCCACCAGCAAGGCCGCACTTCTCCTGGGCACATGCATAGGATCTTTTGATACGAGCGGCGCACCGCCTTCCCAGGCTGCTGACCTGACCCCTCTGCCTCCGGAGTTCAGAACGGCAATCATGGCGATGAGAGACGCGGCGGAGCCCCTCTCCCTTCGGGACGCCGCCAAAGCCGTCTCGGAGCTTCCAGGGCTGGATGAATTGCTTTACGATGATGCAAGTCGACGAGCAATCAATACGGAGCTTAAAGAGTTGCGGCAAGAACGGCCAGACTTGTGGGATGCCGAGACAAGTTATTACGGCGGGGTCATCCGTCGTGCTGTGAATCCTTTTCACGTCCTGGAACTGATCCCCTTGCTAAAGGTAAATTATAGATCCCCCGGCTATTCCACCACTATCTAAGCGTGACTGGGAATTATACATTCACGTGATCTTCTCGACCTACACTACAGGTCGGACCCTTCGTCGGCGGCGTTGGCTACTTTCTCGCCATAGTCGTCCAGCGTAAATTCCCCCGATTCTTCGCTTTGGCATATTTTGGCGCAATTGCATCTCTCGTAGCTCCTGCTGTCTATCTGATTTTGTATACGTAAAGCTCGCAAAGTTTGGGGAGCTTTGATCTTGTAGGATTTCCGTTGGAGCCCCGGTCTCGACATCATGATTGCCCCCCCGCCCAGCCACTGACAAAGTTCTGACGCCCGTCAAAAGCGTAGCGCGATTAAAAAAAGAAAACCCCAATGGCAAAACAAAAGACATGCTTAAGCTGTACAGTCCACCATTTTGTTTCGATTCTATGTGGGGTGGGGTGGAGCAGGGAGGCTGATCCGGTCTCCTAGTTGAACAAGGAAGAGGGAGGCCGGCATCCAAAGAATTGCAATGTTCGTCTGAAAAGTAACCGGCGGCCTTGCACGCCCGTAGATCGGGATGACTTTAGTCATGAAGGGTGTGCCCACGGACATGCCTTCCCCTTTAGGTGCTGGAGGCTTGGACGAAGAGGAGTACTAGCTGATTGCTGCCTGTCCTAGTTGTTTTTATCCTCCAGCTCCGGCGACAGGGACAACGGCGAGGGGGACGGGGAACGACTTTGGGCTTCCATTTTACACGCAAATTCGCACCCCCATTGTCGTTTGACACGAACAACAGACAAACAGGCACGTCGAAGACCGCGTGGGCGCACACTGGGCCCTGTGTGAAGGTAGAGGCGGCGGGATTTATGTCGGCGCAAGAGCCGCAGCCCGAGGGAGGGGAGGTGGTTCCGCTGACAAACGAAGACATTACGCTGCCTGCCGTGGAACTAGAGGGAGACGAGGAAGACATGGAAGTGGATGCGTTAGGAAGCGACGAGGAGGAGCGTCACTTGATCCGCCGACTGAGGCAATCCGGCCTAGCGGCTCGAGAAGCCCGTTCGGGGCACGACCTCCTCCAGCAACGGCATGAAGCCATGGATGAAGAAACGGAGGACGACGAGGACGACGATGGCTTGCGTGCGGGGAATCAGGCGAGAGCTGTGGTACACGGCGGAATCGAAGGCCGGACGTCCGCTGCCTTTCCTCCGGGCTCGTCCAGCCTGGGCGCGATGGTGACCCCTTCCCCTCACACGAACAGGGCCAAGGACAGACCTTCAGAGGCGGTCAGGGAGGTAGTGCGGGCGTTGCGACAGGAGGAATCCGTCCCTGTCGCGGACTTGTTGGCACGCTTGCGAGCAGCCAAGGGGGAATTGGCGTCTTTTATTTTTAGTTTTCCCGTCCCTACCCGGACGGGCATCTCACTGAAAGCGCCGGTCCGATTGCGCGCCATGCAATGGCTCCTGGTTGTGGACTATGCCACGGAGCTCCAACAAGCAGGTGCACAGCCGCACGAGCCGGAGATGGGGGGCGAGCAGGAAGGGGAGGAGAGGGAGGAGGGTCTGGTCCCTGCCGATCCAGGGGTCTTGGTCGAGCGCGTGGGGGCAATGGCTCCGCATCGGATATGTCAGTTCGCATTCAAACGGAACGACATCGTTTGGATCTGCAAAGATTGTCAAAAAGACGAGACCTGCGTGCTCTGCAACGACTGCTTCCGGCTCAGCCAGCACCAGGGGCACGAGGTGTATTTCTATCAGACGCAAGCTGGGGGTTGCTGCGACTGCGGCGACGACGACGCGTGGGACAAGGCGGGTTTCTGCCCCCGACACGGGCAAGACGGGAACGACCCGTTGAGCCACCTGCCTCCCTCCTTCATTGCCGGGAGTCGGTGGACGATGGCGCAGTCTGTCCTCTTCTTGCGGCAGGCGGTGGCCGCCCTGCAGGAGAGTTACGACTTGGAGCACGTGGAGGACGCGGTCTGGGCCGGGGAGGCGGCCGCGCCTGGGCCCGGAGAGCCGGGGGAATACTATTTGACCTTGCACAACGACGACATGCACAGCAAACGGGAAGTGGTGGAGGTGCTGCAGCAATGCCTGGGTCTGAACCTGCAGACGGCGCGGGTCCTGACCGACGTGGTGCAGGAGCAGGGGGAAGCCCGGCTGCACTTCGGGAGCCTGGAAGAGGTGCGGCCCAAGGCGCGACGGCTGCAGGCCCGGTCGTTGTCCGTGTCTCTGGTCACGCGCCGGCTGCACAAGATCGAGAAGGTGGCCGTGCTCCTGGTGCAATGGCTGTACACGCTGGCGGGGATCTCGGGGGGGACCTGCCGCCTGGTCGTTGAGCAGCTCCAGCCCTCCACTTTGAACCGTCTGATGGTGGCGCACGGGCACCTACCCAAGCCCTTGGCCACGGCCCTCCACGCCCTCTACCTCTTCCTGATGGCGGACCAGTCGTTCAAGAAAGCAGTGGCGCAGAGCTACGCGGACACCTACCTTACCGTCACCTCCTACTACGCCGCGGGCATCGGAGTGGCCGAGTCGGCCCTGTACACCCTCAGCGTCCAATTCTTGAACCGGTCCGCCTTTGTAAACGACTTGGTTGGCCACCGTCACTTTCTGGAGGTACTGGTGCAGGCCCTAGCAGACATGATCCAGCGGGCCTCCGGCCCCTCTTCCAGTGCCACTTCCCCCCCTTCCTCCCCGACCGCCGTGACCGCGCTCCCTGCCTCCTTGCCCCACCTGTCCTCTTCGACGGCGCATTCATCGACTCCCTCTCTCTCATTCAGCTCCCACAGTCGCGGCATCTCTGGGAATCTTCTGGTCTCGCATCCTATATTTCGCCACCGTCGCTACAGTCCCGTCGTGGCCGACCTAAAGTTTGTCCTCAACATACCCGGAGTTTCGGCCCATTTTGCCAACACGTGCATGGACGTGTGGCTCTCGCGGCTCCTGATTCCCCTCCAATACATGCATGCTCAGGAGAGGGAGGCGGATGAACACGTCACGTATGAAAGTCGGGAGTGGATGTATGCCTTCAATGTGCAGATCTCTCTCTGCCACGTCTTGGACTGCTTATTGAGCTGGGTCAGGACGGCGCCCTTAGGGGTGGCTACCGCGGCCCAGACTGAGAGTCATGGCATAAAAGATACAGATATGGACGTGCCAGTCCGATTAGCTAAGCAAGAGGAATGGCAGGAGCGAGGGGACAAAGGGGTCGGAACGAGCGACTTCGGATCGCAGGCATCCGTGGTGGTGGCGGGCATTCAAATCTTGGGGGCAATCAAGAGCTGGCAAGAGACTTTTTGTAAAGCCTTTTTGTCCCAG
>NW_005803506.1:7179-9580 GCF_000240725.1 Microchloropsis gaditana
AGGAATGGAGGCACCCACCTGCCGCCAGAGCAAATAGAGACAGACGCCTGTCATATAGTAAGCCCCCAGCACGTGCACCAGGAACAAGCGCGTCACATCCTCGGGCTCGGAGGAAGATGGTGGCGGCGTGCCAAGCGTGGGGCTGTCGGGGTCTGCGGGAGAAGATGGCGCCACCGACGCCAGGGGCCCGATGTGGGCAGTGGTGTAGGCTGCGCCCCACGGAGGCGAGGTGAAGACGGCTTGGCCCTGCATGTTGACCGGCAAAATCACACAGAGCCCATACAAGGAGCAGAGAAGAATGACTAAGGATTGCAGTCGTAAAGAGCGCAGGAAGAGAAGGGCGTCCAGTCCGTAATAACGCAAGATGTCCTTGTCTCCCACCGTCCATGAATCCACCAGCCAGCTGAAGAGATGGCGGCGACGGGGTGGGGTCTCGAAAGGGAAGGTGCGCTTGGGATAGAGAAAACGGCGCGAGGCGAAAACCTTGGGTAACCAATTGCGCCAGTGGGCTACGGTATAGGCAGTGAAAAAAACAGCAAAGAATATCGCTGTATATGCAAGGTGATGACAAGGGAAAATTGGTCAGGACGCGACTGGTTCTCGGTAGAGATTGGAAAGTGAGGAGGCAGTTGAGACACGTACAAGAAAAGGCCAGAATGCACCAAGCAATAATAAACATATGACTAGCACCAAACAGATTTAAGCAATAATAAACATGTGACTAGCACCAGCCAGATTTAACTTGAAAACTTACCACTGGCTTCGGCACCGAGCTCGACCACACTTGGACTAAGCCCTCCACGGTTCGCCTCATACTGCCCAAACTTAGATGCGCTCGTCCCCATGCACAGGCTTTAGAAAATATCCCAGGAGATCGTAATCAATTTTTATCTGCTTACGGGAGTGAGAGCGTGAGAATGGAAAAAAAGGGCTGACATGTACGAAGGATGTCGGCTTTCGCTTCGACCATTTTCAGCATTCCAGGGCGCAGACCTTCTCAGAATTGCCTACTGCATACTCCGTACAGTCACCAAAAAAAGCCCGACTGGATGTTCCTTCAGCAGACACCGCCCTCGCAAGCGCTCAGTGCCCCCAACACCTTGGGTTTGTCATGTTGGAGCATAGCAGAGCCCTTTGAGCCGTTTCAAACCGGCCTCGGCGAGATCTCCGGGTACGACCTCCTGCCCCTTTATGGAAGGGCCCTTTACCCCTCTTACCCCCCCATCGATGACTCTCGGCAGGGCGGTGGAGGCTTTCCATCCCTGTGTAGGGTGTAGAAGGGGAGACGGAGAGCGATGAAGTGGAGGTGTTGCGCGGAACTCGGCAAATGTGTGCATTATACATTATATCTGTGTAGCACGCGCCACAGGCAAAACGTACAGTTGTCTAAAGAGTTCATCGATGCGTGCAAGAGGCGGTGTACAATGTAGTGCAGAGATAGCCCCCAAAAAATGCATGATTTCATTGTCCTTCCACTCGAAGCCGCTTGCACGGATTTCCGCCAGCATGCTATGTGTGTGCCTTGTACTATTGCGTAGAACAGCTCTTCAGAAAGAGGATCGTCTGAAGATCGCATCGTAGTTGTGTCATACACAGCACGCCCTGGTTGTGGCAACAGCATTGGAAGCTCCGATGTATATATAGCAAGATCATCATCAGGCTCCGGGCACCATCGCATATTCTTGTGTGTATCATCACTTATAGCAATATGCGTTTCGTCCACGGTTTCTAAAAGAGAACAAAAACATACAATCTCCCTTCGATTATTAATAATTTTTGGTGTGTTTCCTTCGTTCGGGCATGGGATTTCATGAATGAGTCCTTGTGTATTGCCTTACATGACTCTTTTCTCTAAAATATGAATTCATTTGCGCACACGAGCCACATAAAAGTGGGAGGCTTCTGCCGTCCCATCCGACATTTACTTTAACGGTGTGCTCTGAAACGTGCTAGGACGTCAAACATTCATCAACGGGACTAGCGATGCTTTGGCTGTGTCCAACCTTGCCCCTCAATCTCTCCTTCATCATCATGTTTGTTGCACGATACTTTTCATCCAGCGTGTAACTAACCCTCCTAATTTCATATACATGTACGTTACACACCGACATCTTATTGTGGTGTGTGACCGTATAGATATTACGAAGAAATATGGCGGAGAATCCTGATCAAGAACGCAGCGCTTTGCTTGCTCGCGCGGCACCAAAGGCGCACATATGTCGCTCCGCTACCCTCCAAACCCTCCACCGCGCACCGCCCCGTTCGCCCCTCAGACTGTGTAGAAGTACAAGCGGTTCAGGCCCGCGATTGCCACCACGTCTCTCTCGGGGTGCCAGGCCAAATGCATGATCTTCTTGTCAAAAGCCAACGTCTCCCCTCCGCCGTCCGCCCCCATCCCCCC
>NW_005803506.1:9614-16196 GCF_000240725.1 Microchloropsis gaditana
ATGTCTATGAGTCCAGTCCATCGGGGAGGGAAAGGAGAAGGAGGAGGTGGTGAAGGGGGAGAAGCAGGGTGGCACAGGGAGGAAGACCTGCAATTGTACCTGTCCGAGGCCTTGGGTGAGCTGGAGACGCGATTGCTTCGGCACGTGGCCCGCGACAAAGAGACCAAGACAAGCAAGGGAGACGAGCAGGGGGGGGGCGTATCCGCGGTGATCAAGCAGGCGATCGGGGAGGCTAGGTCCAAGATCCGTCGGCGGCCCTCTCAAGGCATGCGACGCTCATCGTCTGCATCCAGCCTCCTCTCGAGTCACAGGGAGGCGGAGGACGAGAAGGACGAGGAACAGTAGTCCCGGGTGGCGACACGGCCTCTGTACATAGCATGACAAGTATTTCGTGGGTGTAAAAAGCAATGAAAAGGCTTTCGGCATCTTGAATCTGAACTGCGAATCCCGCAAAGTTGCAAGAGACCTCCATTCAACTGGCCACCTTCCGCGGAACGGCATTATTTTGCTCATTTCTTGTATTTCATCCAAGCTTATGACTTTCTCCATTTTCCCCTCCGCTGGAGAAGCAAGGACGGGCTCCCGTTACCCTCCCACCTACTACCCTTCGAAAGCTTCGTCTCCAACCACGCCTGCCCGTCCTCCCCGCCCTCCCTCTCTGAGCTTTGACGGTCCCTTATTTCCTTGTCCATGCGCTCTTCATCTTTCCTCCTCCAGCACTCAATGTACATCTTCAGGCAGCGAGCATACAGGGGCGCAAAGCTGAATGTCATCAAATCTGATTCATAATAGGTGCCGAGGATAGATTCGATCGCCTCGTCAACGGCCATCGATACCCCCGCAAGCTGAGGCAGTACCACGCTTGGCCGGTCGAAAATCACCTGAAACCGCGGCACGGCGCCTTGCATGCCTGCTTCCGTCATCCCTGTGTCCTTGCCACTCACCCATCCGGCCCATCCCCCCGTCCCCCTTCCATTCCCACCCCCACCATCCGCTGCACACAACACCATGGCGCTGTACAGATGCAGCGCAAGCTGGCAGCCGACCAAACTTCCCACTACTGCAGGGATACTGTGCCGGGAGCAGCCCCGTGGGTCTTCAAACCTCTCTTCTTCTTCGACCACACTCACCGCGTTCCGGTACAAAGCGCCTAAGGCAGATGCTGCCAACTCCACCACCTGCAAGTCCAAGGTGGGGATTTCTAGGGGCTTTGGCGGCCTTCCCGGCGCCATCTTCCCCTCCTGGTCAGGTGACAGGTGCGCGCCCCCCCTCCACTCCCCCTTCGCCGGCAACAGCCATTTGTGAGGGTCGGAGTCCAGATCCTCTTGTGCAATCGGCTGTCCATGGCTGCGCCGACGGGACCATACTTCCTCCATCCGTCGCTGCACCTCTGCGTCGACAATCAGGCCAGCGAGGCTGTTCCCTTCCTCTGGCTCTACCAGCCCCAGGCGCGCATGCAGCTTCTTCAAGGGGGACGGCATTCCCCCCTCCACCCGCCCGCACCCCTCCATTTCCAGCTCGATCTGTAGGGTCAGGGCGTTCACCACCATGACCAGAGGCCGGCACGTGGCCCGCCACACCCCGCGATCCTTGAAGCACGCCTGGCGTCGCCGTTCGACCTGGCCGTGGGCCAGGATAGCCAAGTCCAAGAATGCCTGTGCGCGGTAGAGTCTATCCGTTGGGCCTAGGGGCTGCCGCGAGACGTCAAACATCTCGAGGCGCGGCGGGAAGACGCTCCAACTCGCCAATACTGCCGTCCTGTACAACATGCGCTGGGTCTCCTCCATTTCTCCGCGCCACATGTCCTTCTCCGGGGCTTCGAAGGCGCTTTCCGCACTCTGGCGCCGCCCCCCCCCCCTGTTTGGATGCTCGAGCCTCGGCTCCCGCAAAATCACTGCCCAGCCTTTCTCCAGCCACCCATGCAGGAGGCTTTCCGCGCCTCCTCTCTCCCCTTTACCCAGCGCCGAAAAATCCACCGGCTGGCGGAGCAGGTGGCAGAGCAACAAGGTGCTACGGCCAAGCGTGAAGAACCCGTAGACCGCAACGGCCACTGTGGTGAACGCGACCTTGGGCAGAGCCTGCCAAGAGGATCCCACCGGGGGAAGGCCGTGGTACTGATGGTCCTCCCCAAAAATCAGCGCGCTCGCCTTCGCGAGCAACGTCTCGGCAGGCCCCGCCGATGCAGCCACCCCGACACTTGTGAGAAGGAGGCGGCCGGCAAGCTCTCGGCCTCCCATTTCCTCCCACAGAGCCGACAAGCGCATCCAGAGGTGACCGCACCGCCTGGCCCACTGCGACGCCTCCGGGCCCAGGAAAGAAGGGAGCGACTGGCTAGGTGGCAAATCGGGAATAAGCATGCTGGAATGCGGGCTTGAGAGCCCCCCTTCCCATTGAGAGGCCTCCCCCGGCCCCGACAGGAAGTGGTGCAAATCGAAGAGATCCTGATCATAACCCCGAGCCAGGACCAGACGCCTTCTTCGCCCACCGGAAGGAGGGCGTCTGAAAGGCCCAATGCCCCGGGTGGACTGGTATCCGCGGTTATAATATGCCAGGGCATCAATCAAGCAAGACAACACTCCGGCCAACGCCACAGCGATCCCGTGGTGGCGAAGCTCGCAGGCACTCAACATTCCCTCCCCACCAGGCCCACCTGCTCGACTCAGAAAAGCACCACTGATCAAAAGGCCACTCACCACATGGCTTCCGATTAGATACGTCTTGGCCATAGGACGCTCAGCGCCGCCAAACATGCAGTGGTATCGCGAACTTAGGCTCAAGACCTGACCAGCGATCACCATGAACAGCGCAGTCCAATCTCCAGGGCCTTGCGGCATGACCCAGCTCCCTGCCAGTACAGAAGCTCCCAGGCGGAGGCAGCACACACACCAGGATTGTAGCCGCAACCGCAAAAACATGTGACAGCATTCCAATCCCTGAACTATTACAGACCCGGCCCAATCCAAAATACGCCCTCGTAGCCAGCTAGCCATAAACTGAAAGAGTCCTACTGTCAGGATCAGCTCGAGGATAATGTACACGGTCATTCGCTTTCGATGCAACCCAATGACCAAAGCATGGGAGACCTCTTTCCTCTCCGTGCCTCCCCAACCCGGGCCGGCCTTGCCGCGCGCTTCGTACATGTGCAATGGAGGAGCTGCAGGGCCAATGATCGTCCGCTGGAACAGACGCCGAGGGTCCTAAACCGAGTAAAGTGCGCGTGAGAAGTCAGGGAAACGCCACGAATGCTTGGTATACATGGAATAAAGGGCTTTCGCTGAAGAGCATTCAAGCCACACCGGCGAGAGCCTCCCTGCTACTTTCCTACGCCCCGTGACCTCCCAGGTTTTCGCGTGCAAAGCATGCGATAAGACGCAAACGGCGACAAGGACCACGTTGGATGATGTAGCGCTAAGCGCTACATCTGGCAGATGGTACCCTGACGTGGCGCATGGACAGCCAATAATAGGCCGGAGACGGGGGGCGTTGGGAGTGTCGACAGTTCTTACTACGCTGAGGGTTGGCAGTCAGGGGTGATATTTGGGGGGTGCATGCGAGTGTTATGGTCTAGGAAGACTTGCCAAGCCAGGAGGACGGGGAAAGAACTCGGAATCCAAAGCAATCAGAGCAAACTTACGAGCGAGATCCATCTCGGGCGGTAAAGCGGTCAAGTGAATCATTTTCATACGTTTATGTACATGCATTACTTGACTCCCTGTGTACGTCCGTGGCGTATTCCTCTTCTTGCTAATTGCCGTCATTGCTCACTGCGATTTCGTTCGTCTCTGCGAGAGCCCCGTTCATGGCCGTGGTGGGATTCGCGTCGGGGATGCCGTGCTCCTGCTTTTCGGCAGGCGTGGCTCCTGACTCTATCACCAGGGAGGGACCGGCAGCAGCGGGCACCACCGGTACCGGAGGCGCCGTAGAGGGTGCGGGTGCGACGGTCGTGGGAGGCTCGTAAGGTCGACACGAGCCAACTCCGACCAGGCCGTGGGAGGTCTTCAGGGGCTGAAGCGCTGGCTGGATGTACGAGTGATTGAGAAACCCGTACGTCTCCCCCCAGGATTTGTGCAACTCGTCCATCTCCATCGCGACCGAGAGAGGAAGGTGCGCGGCAGCCTCCTTGTAAGAGCGAGTGATAACGAGGGAGGCGAGCAGGGTGAGGAGAGGGAGCGGGGCCAACCAGGCGACCTCCTCGAAGGCTTCGTTGGTTATCAGGATGCAAAGCAAGGCGCACTGCATAAAGTAGAGGGCTGCCACCATCCGCCGGTAGGTCTTGGGCCAGAAGGTCCCGCAGCTCTCGAACTCAGGCTCGTACACAAAGAGGAGGACACGCTTGTAGACGACCAGGGCCCCGACGAAAAAGGCGAGGGCGAAGGGGAGGATCAAGGGCGCCACCAACGCGAAGGTCATGGTGATGGTGAAGACGAAGAGGTTGTCCGCGTAGATTCGTCTGATGGAGCCGGGGGGAGAGAGGGAAGGGACGGACGGTCAGAGGGCGTGGCACGGCAGATCACGCTTCCAAGCCATGCGTGAACCTGTGGTGAGACAAACTGGAGACAATCCTCTTCGCCGTGCCGGACACGACAAGGGCATCGAACGCACGTACCCGTAATAAAATCCTCCCGGCCGCTCCAGCGCGTTGCACCCCAAGATTCGAGCCGCCTTCTGTGCCTCGGTCAGGTCGTCCGTGAAGAACCAGCGAATGCCCGCCACGAAGAAGGAGGACATCCTGGAAAGCTCCATAGGGTGCGAGCACAAGACTTTAATCATGATGTAGGCAATGTAGAAAGAGGAAATGTTGGGCAGAAAGATTCCGAGCTCGACCAGGGTCAGATGGGGGTCCTCGACGATGGCGTAGTAGGTGTTCAGGGAGGAGGAGAGAAAGAGGATGAGAAAGTTGTTGTACATGAGGAAGAGGTACAGGCGGCGGAAGACAGTCACGTGCGCCTCGCTGACGGTCCTGACTTCGCGGAAAACGACGCGGGCCAAGAGGGAGAGGATGGGAGGAATGGTGCAATCGACCATGACCAGGAGGAAGGCCGGCAGGTAGGGGAGAAGCTCTTGCGCCAGTTTGGACTTTTCAAGGAAATTTCGCATGAAGGGGACATGGTCGTGGAGGGTCTGCACGTTGGTGAGGGAGGCGATGATGCCGACGATGACGGAGAAGAAGAGCGTGACGACCACGGAGGACCCGACGCCGAGGACGGTTTTGATGGGGAGAAGGCGCATGGGCATGTAGGCGTTAGTCCAGATGATGTCCGCGGGCGCAGGGGCGGGCTTGGTCATCATCTTCAAGGGATGCCGGTACGTGACGCATTGGCCTGCCACGCTCGCCACCGCCAAGGAGCGGAAGCTGACAAAGGCGATGGCCCCCGCCGGGTTCCCCGTGATCATTCGAAAGGTCTTCTCCCGCAGAAGCCGCAGCCCCTTGGAGCGCTCCCTCCTTGCTTTCGGGCGCCTAATCCTCGCCTGCCCCTCCTCCTGCGCCTCTACCTTGTCCCTCTCGGCCTGCCCTCGCCCCATCTCCCTCCGAGCACGCCCGTGCCACCCCTGCACCCAGGGTGGGATCAATCCGCTCGGACGCCCCTCCTCCGACCTCCCCTCCCCTTCCTCCCCGCTTTGCACGTAGTCCTCCTCGTCCAGCCCCGCCCCTACCCCACGCCTCGCCGACCGCCTTGCGCTGTGGCCGGCCTTGCCACGCCGTTGGCCAGGCGCCATGCCCGTTTCCAGCCTCCCTCCTGCTGACTCCTTCAGGAGCGCCTCCCGCATTGGGTCCTGCTGGGCCCCTTCCTCTTCTTCCCCGTCCTCTTCGTCCAACCCGCTGCTCCCATCCTGCCCCGCCTCCTCCTCCCCGCCGCTAATCGTCGTACTGGCGCTCAAGCTCAAATCAACGCCCTCCTCCCCCTCTAGCTCATCCAAAGTCCTACCTCCCCTCCCCGACCCAGCCTCCAAGGGCGCGCGTCGGGAGAAGCGCTCGTGCCGGACGTGCCAATCCATGAGTTCTTCTTGCCATTCTGCCACCTGGGACTCCAAACGCGGCAATTCCTGCGAGACAGGAACCCCCCAAAAAAAGGGGGAGGGGGGAGCAAGGACCTTAGGCGCAGCTCACAGATTCCCCGAAGAGTATATGGAAGAGAGATTAACAAGGCTTGGCCCATTCAAGCCGCCAATACCAAGTCGCGTTCCTTCCCCTTCGATCCCCACCGTGGCCCCCCTCTCCTTACCTCCCGCAGCTCCTCCACCAAGACGTCGATGCTCGCGGGCTTTCTCGTCCAGGCGCATCGGAGCTTGGACAGGTCCCCTTGCACGACCAAAGCCCACTCCAAGCGATGGGCGACCCGGTCGCGCTTTCGAATCAGGGCTTCCAGCTCCGGAAGTTCCAGCATGAGGGTCACCTTCTGCACGGACCCGGGAAAGAGGGCGTCAAAGTAGGCGCTGACGGCTGTGTTGCTGCGCATGGAGCCAGGTATATGGTGAACCATAATGGTATAATTGGCGGGGTCGGGCCGCTGTCGGAAGGCGTGGCGGAGAGAGAGGTACTCTTGGTACTGTGGGGAGACGGGGGAGGGGAAGGGGGGAAGG
>NW_005803506.1:16904-18153 GCF_000240725.1 Microchloropsis gaditana
TGGATAAACTCGAGATCTTCGGTCTTTGGCCCGCTGTGGCTGTGTTGGGCAACACCTTCGCCTTGGCCTGCACCCTCCAATCTCTGACCACCCACGTGGATATCTTTGTCGACCCCTCCCTCCGCCTCCTGCTCGGGCTCGCGTGTCTGATGCTCTGGCTCGCCCTCGTCCAGTACCTGGAGTTCGAGGCGCGTCACTACGTCATGATCCTCACCCTCAAGCGGGCTGTGCCGCGCATTGGCCAATTCCTCTTTGGGATTGCGCCCATGTTCTTGGGATACGCCCTCCTGGGCATGATCCTTTTTGGAGACCATAACCCTTACTTTGGCTCTCTCTCAGCGACGGCGGGTACGCTCTTCTGCGTCGTCAACGGGGATTCCATCAAGGCCGTCCTCGACAGCTTGCGGGACACGCCTTGGGGCATTGGGGAGATCTACGTGAGTTTGTATGTGATGCTCTTTTCCTACGTGGTGCTCATGACCTGTATCGCCATCGTAGAGGAAGCCTTCTTCAGCGCCGCCGCGTACGCCCATCAACTATGGACTCAGGAGGCGGAGGGTGATAAAGCAACTCAGGACCCTTTGTATCAGCCCTTGCCGCCGCCCTATAATCACATTGAGGACGCGCGGCGTCGAGGGGAACGTGGTTATGGCCCAGAGGAAGTGGAAGATCAGAAGGAGCTGCAGTGGGCAACGTCCAGTCATCCGCGGGCTCTCCGTTCTGACGACGCATTTACGCCTGTGTTGCTCCCACAGGATGTTCATCACGACGAATACGCTGGCTCTTCCTCAGCACCGCCTCTCGAAAGCGCACTCTCGTCTTCTTCTTCCTCCTCTCTCCATTATCCTGCCTCTACCCCTTCCTCCTCCAACCCTCCCGCGCCTACGCCGTCCATCGGGAGTGTGCAGCAACACTACGCTGGCAGCGCTGGAAATGTTCCCCTTGGAACATCACCCGTGGCATCTCCCCTCCTTCCTCTTCGACATTCACCAGCCCCCCGTCCTCCACCTCTCTCCACCTCCCGCCTGTCACAAGTCGCAGGCACTTCGCCCTCGAGCGGCTCCTCCTCTCCTTCCTTTCCCTCTTCCTTGCATCCATCCGTCGCCCCACCAGTTTCTGGAATTAAGCGAAACGCCAGTGGTTCGCGTGTCATGTCGGCAAAATTGCGTCAACTGATCCATGAAGCAGACGCGGTCCTCGCCCACGGCGGGCAGGCGCACGGAGCTGTTGGTGGCGGAGGAGGGGGGGG
>NW_005803506.1:18778-25001 GCF_000240725.1 Microchloropsis gaditana
AAAGAAAGAAGAGGAACAAGAAGAGGAACAAGAGGAGGAGGATGACGATTGCGACGAAGTGCGTATAGCCCTGGAGGAGGACAAAGGGGAGGAAGTCGAGGAGGGCGCGAACTCTGGCAGCCACCCCTCGGCCTCCTCCTTGCTTCGAATGGGAGAGCGTCGGCGTTTGCTCATCAATAGATTGCGATTGCGGCAACGGCTGGCCTCCAAACGGCGGGAGCGTCAGGGAGCCTGGCGACCCATTTCGCAGGAGGAAGGAGGGCTTGCCGCATCCCAAGAGAAGGAAGCTCCCGCCGCCCCACTCTCTTCCCTGAGAGATGCCCGACGCCTTTTTCCAGAAGGCCCGCAGCAAGCTGCGATGGGCCCTGCAGCACCGAGCTTGATCCCGACACTGCTCTCCTCCACCTCCCGCTTCCTGCCACAGCCGAAGACGCCCCCCTCCCAGGCCGCAGCCTTCCTCTCGGTAGTTGAGGACGAGCTGGACACGGGCCTGGCCGCTCTGCACGTGGCGGTGCAGAGCGCTGAGGACACCGTCAGCGACAGGGAGGCTGCCGCGCGGGTTGGAGGCCAGCTTCTTGGTCTTTTCCAAGAGATGCAGATCTTGACGCGGCTGAGCGTCCCGCCGGACTTCACCGCGGGGGCGGAGGAAGGAGGGATGGAGGGCGAGGTGGTGCGGAAGGTAGAGGCCGCGAACGAGAGGAAGGAAGACTTGAGAGCTCTGCTGGAGCTGATGGCGGTGGCGAGCATAGCGACTCTCGCCTGGTGCAGGCGCCTCCGCGAGAAGCACGGGGTTGAGCCCGGGGAGGAGGATGAAAAGGAGGAGGTCCGCCCCCGGTCGCGTGGGACCGACGACGGTCACTGCAGGGATGGGAGCTATGAGTCCTCCTCTCCTTCCCATTCTCCTTCCCTGTCCTGCCCCTCTTCCTCCTCGTCCCCCCCCTCCTCCGCATTCTGCTCCGCTTCCTCCTCTTCCTCATCCTCGTCCTCGCCACACGCCTCATGCTCGTCGGTCGAGGAGGCGGACCTAAGCGCGTATCTGCAACCGCCCTGCCAGAGACACGCGGAGGCGCTGTCACAAGTTCCTGAACGTGTGGGGGATCTGTGGCTTTGTGGAGAGAGTTGGTCGCAGGAGGACAGTGACGAAGAGACCTGCCGTTCGTCGCTTGAAGACGAGGAGGAGGAGGAGGGGGAGGAGGAATGCCTCGAAAGAAGTCAGATTTCTCGCCCGCACGTCCACCGTAGGTCCGGCGAGACACGCCCGACGGAAGCGAGGGTCGTGGGTCGCAATGGATCCTCCTACAGGAGTTATACGGGGATGGAAAGCGGAAAGACGGAGAGAAGGTCAGGGGTGGGGGAGGCCTTGGAGTGGGCGGAGGGGTACGACGAGCAGCATGGAGCCTTTTTTTATTTCAACAGGCGCACGCGCAGACGCCAGTGGCGCAAACCCGACGCGCCTTACCGCGCCTATGAGAGGGAGAGCGACGGGAGCGTGGACTAGGAGGGAAAGGGGATGGAGGGGGGGACACATTCTGTGTTTGAGGTCTGCAGCATCGTGAATAAATTGAACCAAACGTCTGCGGCATTTCGGCTGCATAGCCGCAGACTTGCTTTCCAACAATTTTATGTAACTATTCTGAGGTATGCGACAGAAAATGGAAAGTTCGTGAACGACAGAGTGGACCATGCAGCGTGCAGAGCTTCTGTATGACAGCAACATAATTCCTTTGACCGAGCCCCCAGGGGTCGACACCGTCCTCAATTTTCCTCCTCCTCGTTCTTACTCAACAATAATTCCAATTGAAACATCAAATCATTCAATTCCTCCACATTGCCCTCCTCGACCACGCCTTCCCCCTCCTTGCCTTCCTGGCTCACCCCCTCCTCATTGCCCTCCCCCTCCCCTGTGACCGCTGCCACCGCCGCCCGCTCCATCCTCAATTGCTCCTCCAACTTCTTCGCCTTCGTCACCGTGGTCATCAGCTGGCGCACGTCGTTCTCGTACCCCTCCTTATCCCACCGGTAGCGCCGCTTTTCTCGCCGCAGACCTTCCCTCCGCCTCGCGGCTGCGGCCTCCACCCCACGCAGCTTCTGTTCCATGCGCGGCCGGGCCTCCTCGAAGCTTTTCTTCATTCCCGCGATCTCCTCCTCCACTGCGACTAACTCCTCTCGAAGCGCGTCTTTCTCCTCTTCCATCTCCACTGCCACCCTTCCCCGTTCCTCTTCCATCACAGCCTTCGAGACCTTCCCTAGGCGAGCCTGGTAGGTCCGCACCCTCATTGCCAACTGCTTGCGTGCCCGGGCCAGCCTGGTCTGCTCCTTCAAGATCACCGCCTTCTCGCCCTGGCTCTCCACCAGTAGCTGCAGGCAAGCCTGCACGTGCTCGGCTATGGCCGCCTCCTGCTCCTCGCCCCGCCCGACCGCGTCCTCCCCTGTCTTCAGTGCGGGAGTCAGCACCTGCGCGGTCTCCGCCTCCCGCAACACGCGTCGACGCTGCAGCTCCAGCACCTCCCCTTCGTAGCTGGCCTTGCTCCGCGCAATCTCATGGTTGGCCGCCTGGACCCCTTCCAGTCTGTGGGCGACACCGGCATCTTTCTCGGACAGGAGGGCCCGCGCCACCCATTTCGCTTGCCTCTGCTTGTACGCCTCCTCGGAGCCCCTCACGCCCGGGTCTCCACCGACTCCGTGTGGATCCGACTCGTCCTCCCTCTCGTCCTCAAAGACTTCCCTTCTCCCGTCCGGACGCCCCCGTCGCCGCACTTTGGGCTTCCCGAGCCCCCTGTCTTTCGCCATCGCGGGTCCAGCCCCCAACTCGCGTCCTCCTGCGTCCTTCTGTCCGTCCCCCCCAGGCCCCCCTAGGCTTGGGCCTACCGCGGGGAGGAGGATCGTCACATCCTCGCCCACGGGCTGCCTGAGAGACAACAGGCGCTGAACACGGACGCGGTCCTCCAGGTTCTGCTCTTCCAGCCGTTGAATTTCCTCTTTTAAGGACAGGGACGCCTGCGTCTGCTGCTTCACACGGTCGTTCACAAGGATTTGGGCCTGCTGGTGGTGGAAAACTTCGTCTTGGAGTTGGACGATGTTGCTGTCGAGCCACTGCGACTCCTCGTGATTGAGTCGCAGGTCTTGGAGGTGGCGTAGGAAGTCGGAAAGAAAGTCAGCTCGCATGGGGTATACAGAAACGTGACTACATGAAAAGGCAAGAAGGTGGCCTCACCGGCTCCTACAACTGCATCTCTCAGGTTTCTAGCGTGTGACGGTCACCCCAGGCGGACAGAACTTCGATGATGACATCAAAATTGTTCGCAATCCAGTGGGTATTCAAGAGGCGAAAAGTCGATCGCGCTTAAGGGTCTTTTAAAAGCAGCATGCAAAGTCGATCGCGCTTAAGGGTCTTTTAAAAGCAGCATGCAAAGTGTGAACGCGCTCCCCCTACTTTTACTTACCACTAAGCGCGCTGAAGAACTCCTCTTCTTCCTTCCCACTCTGGGCCAAAACTTCTTGATACTTGAACAGAACTTGCTGTGATACAAGCGCAGGAATACATAAATGTATGTATGGATATGCATTCTCTAAAAATAACTCACCTCTAAGGTTGCATCCAGTCCCATCCCTAAAGCGCTTGGCACTCTACTGCTCGTGTTGTGGTCGACGCGTGTGGCATTCTCTGCCGTACTCATGGGGCGAACCATCCTCAAGAAATGCCTGTGCCAACTAGAATTGATGCTCAAAAGTGTTATCAATGACGGTCATACCAGTATGCTGAATTGGTTGGGGATAGAGGGACCAAAACCACGATGATGGGAAGGAAGAAGTTGAACCGGTGGGCCGTCGCTAAATTGGATCCGCGACGACCGAGACCTGAGCCTTGCAAATGCTGTGCGACAGTCTTATAGTATGTAACGAGGCACGCGGCGCTAAAACACTCCAAGCGCTACCTCTAATCGGGGAATATATGTGTGGCATATTTTAAGGCTATCAATTCGCCACATTTCCCCCCCAATTATCCTATTTAGCTGCCGTCGCCGCTGGTATTGAACGTGAAACGTGAATGCTACGCATGCTGTCCAAGTGCATTCGAAAGTCTGGGTGCGAGTCTCCGTTTTAGAATTGAACGGTAAAGGAAAGTGTTTGTGTGCAACACCTTTCCGATTTTGCGACCTTATGGGCCTCAAGTGAGGATCGTCTATCCACGTCCTGAACGACCTAAGTCACCTGTCACCATGCACGTGTCTCGCCAAAACAAAAGGGTCTCTGAGCTCCCATTATGCACATACGATTCTTATTTCTCTGATGTTAAGAAGATTTATCGGTCATAGTTTGTCATAAGTGTCATGAGATGTTGAATACTAAATGTACCTCCGTGGGGTCGGCGTGAGAAAACAATTATACGCCTGCATAATAAATGTCGACTGTTTGCGATGGCACGTGTTTGATAAAACAGGTGTCGTCTATTTTCTGAGACATGATTGAACTCATGCCACATCTGACCAAAAGATTGAGGACAGCATGGTTGTAGCGTCGTCTGAGAGATCGACGACGAGAGATGGGACGAAGAGAAAGAAAAAATAAAAAGACCTACATAAAATCTTTTCAAGAGACACATGCTTCATCACATACGATTGTGTGAGTATTTTATCTTTTCGTACAGTTTGAATTGCGCCGAAAATGCAGCTATGGGAGTCCCAGTGATCGTGCAGACCCGACGTGTTTGCCATCGGGACCATGCCGGTATCTATTGTCCAGATTTAATCCTTTCACAAGAAACTGGAAGACGCGTTATTGAGGGGGCCCTGACTGACAGCATAATGAGATTGATCCCCAGAACATACTTTCCCTCGAACATGCTGCGGGAGGACTGTGACGAGCGCCTTGGTTGACGAGCTCGGATTCGTGGTGGGAGGCAAGCTATCAAAGGATCTGTTTGATATAGTGCTTTTCATTGAATTTTGAAAGAACGCTCGAATCATCGACTCAAAGGGCCATGGCCTTATGTCCGTCGACAGCATCAGATGTCGAATTGAATCGCTTCGAGTTTCGACATGGTCGCGTAAAAAGTGCAAGCAAAGCTCCCCGGAGGAAAACTTGCAGCTCGAAATCAGGCAAAAGCAAAACATCGCAAGCTTGCCATTCTTGCGTTTTCTTAGCCTTTAAAACACATACATGCATTTCATATGATTTTCATACTTAATGACGCCTTTCGGTGAAGCGTGACATACCTCTTGTTTGCGCAAGTTGGTTGTCTATATGATCCTGAGTGGAGGGCCCATCCTGTTCAACCGAGCTACGTTTATCTTTTGCTGACTTCTCAGAGCCACAATACAGGAATACGCGTGTGACCCTGCGGACTTTTAAGAATTACACCTATATACGTGTTTCTTGTACCCTGGAGGTTCTACGCGAAGGTTTGGCCGTTCGTTGCCTCCTCCTTCCTCGCCTCCCCCCCTATTGCGTAAACTAAGCATGCCCTCTTGGTTTACCGGTCAAGCAAGAATTGATGGCCATTTATCATCGCGACTGACGGTCCGAGAGAAAGTCGAATTATCCCCATGGGCGAAGTGGTCTTTGTACGGGTACTTCCCCTGGAAATTGTGTTTACACGTAACTCTTGTCGTCCTTATTACGGTGCAAGCCACACTTGTAAATATGCACTACGCTGACTACAGCCGCGCCATGGGAAGATCGTTCGTAAATCTATTCTTTCCTCCCGATAAGGCCACATCTGACGTGAGTGGGTTCGTGTATCGCATTTACAGCGTACAAGACTCGATCCAGGATGCTCGTCGGCTTTTGGACACGTACTTCCGCTTGCCAGCTTTGTCCGTGGATGCCGTACAAGTCGCTACTCCCAACCCTGCGCGGCCGGGCACAAACAAGGTTGATGCTTCAAGTACACATGCGGGTTCCAGTGCCGAAGACGATCCCGAAATTGGCCCAAAGAGCAGCACTTTCCCCTTGGATGACCCGATCTACCCCGTTATCCGCCTTCCTCGCATCGTCCTCAGTTACCATGATCAAAAGAGGCCTGCAGATGTATTCGTCCTTCCCAATGCTTCAGCACCATGGCCACTTCAAGTCGACGGCCCCGTGGCACACTGGCTTCGAGGGGAAAACGGTGGCTTGCCAGAAATGCGGGCCTTCCTGGACGAGCTCAAGTCCATAGGTTTCGATTTTCAGGTCCGATCCAAGGGATGGGGGGGAGGCGTGGATCGGAGCCAGGAGGTAT
>NW_005803505.1:0-11520 GCF_000240725.1 Microchloropsis gaditana
GGTGGTAGAAGAGGCAGGCGAGGAGCGTGGTCTGGTGCGTCGAGTCTGGAGGAGGAGGGCCCATGCTACCCGGAGGTTGGGAATCGGCCGAGGCACCTGTCACGAAAGGGAGAGCAGGAGCGGGCGCGGCTCGTGTATGGTAACTACGAAGCTATCCCGGGGGAAGACCCCGTGGGGTGCCCGGCGGCGGAAGCGGACGGTGCCTCTCACGATGGGGACATAGAGGGGGAAGGGGAAGTGCGCTTGAGGAGGGCGCGGGGCCCCGGGGGCCAGGTCGGGGGTTCAGGCAGTGACGACTCCGCCTAGGCGGGGAGAGGGCCGGTTGTACACAGGAGTATGGTCAGCGGGGACGGAGACACGGTCGCCGACCTCCGCACCAACAAATTAAAAGAAATCCACTGGCTATACCCAGCCCCCGGCAACCTCGCCTCTTCCTTCTGCCTTTGCTCAAAGCTCTCTTCTCCTCAAACCCATGCTCAAGCCCCAACTCCTTGCCTCTCCCCCCTCTCAGACAGAGCCGTGCACGAAGCTTTTGCCCCCGCCAAGAGCCATCTTCCACTGGCCTCGGGCCCTCCACACAGGAACTGGGCAAGGAGAGAGCCTACGCCAGGCACCTCGACCAGGAGGACCCAGGCCCACCCACCCCAAACCCTTTCCCTTCCTCTCTCAACGCCATGCATTGCCGTTTCTTTAATCTTCGCTGGACCCCAACTAGTCTTTTCGGGTTCTTTTGTACTTCATTCTTTTTCCGTCCTTCCCCTCCCCCCTCCCTCTCCTTCTCTCCCTTGCCCTCCGCAGCCTCCCCGTTCCTGGCGCCACGCGTCATCCGCCCGAGCCCGCTCATCATCATCAAATCCTTGCTTCTCCAACGACAGTGGGTGGCCGATACCGCATGTTCGAACCCGCTTCCTGGCCAGCCCGCCGTCGTCCCCATGCAGCAAGTCCCTTGCCCCTTTGCTTCGCGTCGCCCCTTCCCTCCCTCATCCGTGCTTCATATTCCTCCGATCCTTCATCATGTCATCTAATTCACACATTCCGCTTCCATTCTTTCAACTTCTAACCCCCCCGCGGTCAAAAATGTAGGAGTGCCATACGACCTATCGTCTTTAGGCTCTGAAAGAGTTCCGGGGGAGAGCGGGCACGGGGAGGATGTGAGAGACCGTCAAAATAAGTGACGAGGCGACGCAAGGGGTCATCCCTAGACACAAGCGAGGCTTCCGTCTGACAGGGTGACGAGTGCATGACTTACGTGGAGTCCTTCAGGTACGCGATCAGGTCCTTGCGGTCCTTGGCGGACTTGATCCCCGCGAAGACCATCTTGGTACCCTTGATGTAGTTCTTGGGGGCAAGCAGGTACTCGAAGAGCGTGTCTTCGCCCCAGATAATGCCTGAGTTCTTGTTGGCCGTTGAGTACGAGTAGTTCTCCGCCTGGCCGGACTGGCGCCCGAACAGGCCGTTCAGATTCGGACCCTGCTTGTGGGCGCCCCCCTGGGATGGTGCGACAAGGGCAGGGAACGGATCACAGGGAAGGGTTACGTAAGTAAGTGGCGGCAGCGGGTGGATATGTGATGGCGACCAAGCGGGACGGAGTGGAGAGGTCTGTAGGGAAGACACGCCACCATCTCGAAGGAATTACAGGGTGCAAGGTCCAGTACTGGGATCCTTTCTCAAGGACTCGCTTCATCGAGCCCGACAGCATGATACGCCAGCCATGTTGCAGACTCATCGACGAAAGAGGAATATACATGGATGCACGAGTCTAACTATTAGAAACACGTCTTGTTTGGAGTCCTATATATGGACCGAGGCGCCCAGTAGTGCCTGCCATAATTCGATCTGACACACCGTCCAGCGCACCAGACACTCTTGGATCACACATGTGCCCCACCTTAAAATAAAGTTCAGAGCTCTACAATTTACCACTTTCTATGGCACTTCGTTGGTTGCGTTATACACATTTACTGGTCCCTTTCCCCTTGCCCCCCTCCCACCATCCAAGCTTGCCACGCATGCAAGCAAACGCACCTTTTCGACGGTGTGGCACTGGGAGCACTTGGTCTTAAAAATCTTGGCGCCCTTCTCTGCGGACATGTTGCTACTTTGATGGATTTGAGAAAGATTCCTGTACCGTACGATGAGAACAAAAAGGTTAAAAAGGGTATTTGCCGGGCGCAAACAAAAGCATCCAGAGATCCCCTTCCACAGTCGCTAGCCCGCCCCGGATCTCGTCCCACCGTCCCTAAAACCGCGCAATCCATGGACACGCCAGTGGTGCAAGACGTGCGCGCGTACTGCCCATGTTTGTCAACATCTCGTCTTCTGATTTCATTGGGTCGAAAGAGCATCAAGGGAACACGAGAACATAAAACTGGCTTCGGACAGGTAGATGCAAGATGGAGCGGGGATAGCGGAGCCTTCCGAGCCCGCTCTGACATGGTTCGCGGAACCTGGGAGGGCGCTCGACAGGAGGAGGAGAGTGGTTGACCAACGCATTGAAATCGCTTCACTTTTTCCGGTGCAGTAGGACACATCTTCGGAAATGGCAGAGGATGTCGGAGTCTCGAGTAGTATCTCAGCAGAGTCCAATGGTCGACAACCATCGCAAGTACTACTTTCCTTCTCAGGAGGGAAGGATTCATCCATGGCACTGCATGTGCTACGCAATGATCCCAACTTCCATGTAGTGGGTATCATGGTTCAAGTAGAGAAAGATAATGACCGCGTGAGCGTGCATGAGGTTCGAAGGGAATTATTGGATGCTCAAGTTGCCGCCCTTCCCTCTGACTTGACCGTTTTCCATGTGTGCCTCCCCGTCATGAGCACCAATTGTCAATATGAAGGAGCAATTTTTGACTGCTTTGCTGAGGCCCGACAATGTTTTCCTCTTCTGAAATATGTGGCATTTGGTGACATCTTTTTGGCGGACGTGCGCGACTATCGCATGGGTGTGCTAGCACGGTGGTCTGGCCATGGTGGTTGTCCTCTCCTTCCTCTCTTCCCTCTCTGGGGTCGCGACACGACCAGATTGGCGCGTGACTTCCTTGCGCTGGGATTTCGTGCCCATTTGGTGTGCGTGGATACGACTCAACTGGACGCTACGTACGTAGGCCGGCAGTATGATGCTGCCTTGCTGGATGACTTGCCAGCTCACGTGGACCTATGCGGGGAAAAGGGAGAGTTCCACACTTTTGTCAGCGCCGGACCTGTCTTCTCGTCGACTGTCCCCGTGCAGGTGGGGCATGTCGAAAGCAGGGGAACAGCTGGGCGGTTTGCCTATTGCGACTTGGTACCGAGGGCAAGGGTGAAGGCGTGAGCGGATGCTTCGGACCCTTGGGAAGCCCCGTCTTGTGTGGCGAAAGAAGGCAACAATCGTCACAATTCCATGATGTGAAAAATAAATAGATGAATCATCTGTAGCTTGCAAACCTCTATTTTCTCCAGCTTTGTCGATACTTTTTTATTCAATAGGCGCTCGGATTTCGCTTTGCCTCTCTTCCCCCCCCTCCGTGGCAGGCACCCGCGCCAAACCGTTTTTCTCCCACAGCCCCCTGTACACTTGTTACCGGCTCCCGTATCTATGCCGTGTCCTTGCGCAGAATTCCGTCTGAGGTCCACAAAGGCGTAGATCCCTCAAAGATGCCAAATGCGCCCCTCTCCAGGACCCGCAGATGCAGCCTCCCTGCGTCCTGTCCCTTCTTTTCCCCCTCAGTCTTGCGCGAGGACGACGTCCAATACGTGGCGTCGCCCCCCGCCGTATGCTTTAGGACCAGCACACCCCCTTCATTCAGCTCCGCAAAGAGGCCGGCCTCCGTGGGTTTCCCACTCCTCCGGGTAGCTTTGGATTGCCAGAGGCGGTGGCTGCCAGCGTCCTTGGGCGAGGCCCCACGATAGAGGCTGAGCCGCCCTTCAGCATCCAGAGTCAAAAAGTGCTGCTTGCAGTGCCCAGTGAACGACTGGAGGGGGCCACACGCCGCGATGTACTCACCCGGGTGTAGGCGCCCCCCGACGGGGAGGGTGGTGCGAGGCGCGAGCTTGCCCTGGAGCTGGTAGGCGAGCATGGCCAAGAGGGGGACGAGCACCTTGCTCGCTCCCAGTAGGCGTCCCGAGGCCTTTACCGCGGGCTTGGGGCCGTGGTCGCCGGCGTTGGGGGCGCGGCGCGTGGACTTGAGGCGTTCCAGGGTGGCGGGGGAGTGGGGGATGCCCAGCACTTGGTAGAGGAGCGTGTGGACCGGGGTGAAGGGGTTGTAGTCGGGGCCCTTGACAAGGGAGAGGAATGCCATGGCCACGAAGAAGAAGACGGTGAGCGCCTTGAGGTTCTCTGGGTCGCTCAGGCGCAGGGCGGGGAGGCCGCGCAGGTAGGCCCCGGGGAGGGCCGGGTCGTGGGCGGCCAGGTGGTAGAAGAGGCAGGCGAGGAGCGTGGTCTGCAAATTCAGGGGCACGCCAGTGGCCAGGAAGGAAATGCCTCGGTCGGGGGGCATGAAGGCACCCATGCTCCCAGAGAGGGTCCCAACGAGAACGGGACCGACCACGGCGATGGGGTAGTAGGGCCCGGGCGCAATGTCCGTGGTCGCCTGGCCCACCGTCTTGAGGATGGAGGCCGCCCGGTAGATTTCGAAGAGGGCCACCAGGAGGAACTTGCAGGGGGAGGTCTGAAGGAGGCCGCCGACGCGCGTGTAGTGCACCAGGTACCAGGAGAGGCAGACCAGGGGCACGAGGAGGTCGTTCACGAAGAGAACCGGGGTGCGCCCGAAGAACATGGGGATGATCGTGCCTCCCGCAAAGCCCGTCAGGAAGACCAGGACCAAATGGTGGAGCCAGGAATATTGCGCGGAAGGCCGCACCCGCATGGAGGCACCCAAACAGAAAGCAAAGAGACAGACCTGAAGGCAGGAGTTGAGGAGGACAAAAAGCGTAAGAAAAATAAATTGACTCCCACGGCCAACATATCCCAACACTTTGACGTCTTGGTCCTTTATATTCAAATCACTGCCGTCCTAAGACAAGAAGAGCAAAGCGAGGGGTTGAGCCGAGGCGACAGGCCGACGGACAATCGATCCCTCCTTCCTCTCGCAGAAAGTTTCATGCCCTTCGCACACCGGCAGCATTGATTGCCCACAGGTAAGAGACCGTGCACTCCATTGGCGACATGAGGAGACAGATCATGGGTCTTTTTGCAAGCACACGCACCTCGAACTCGTACGGGTACTGCATCAGCAAGAACTTGCGGGCAACCTCAAAGAGGGTCGTGACAAGATCGGACGCCGGAATCATCTTGCCCATACTGGCCCTGGCAATGACCTTGGTGAGGCCGAGACGCTGGGAGTGCCTGTCTCCCTCCCTAGAACCGCGCGCGCGCCACCTATGTAGAAGGGAAGAGGAGGAAATAACGCAGTGAAGACCACACAGAGAACTAATAGCAAGGACGACGAAGCTTCAACGGAGGAGCTCTCGCTCCGGCCAAGGGGCAGGAGGTCAGCGCACCCCAAGATAGCTAGTTGCACCTTCAAAGTGTATCACGCAAGCCAAAAACATTGTAAACTTGCCGTGCAAGGCCAAACACAACCGCGTCACCCCACGCTGCCTCTGTCAGGATGGACTCCATGGTCGCATTCCCACTGAGGACGAAGGCGCCAAGACGGGGGCAGGCGGGGGAGGATGAGCACTCAGGCCTTGGGCCCCTCTCCGCATTTCGTGGCCAGGGTGCGACAGCATGGGGCACCACGGCCCCGACACATGCACGGTGCTGTGTGTTGTCTCCACGTTGGAATCCTTTTTCTGTCAATGAGACGAAAATGATTAAGTATGTTTGAAGTCTTAGGCTGCCGAATGGCTCGGGCGTTCCCCGCCGCTCCTTCTCGAGTCTCGCAACCCATCACTTTTCTTTCTTACGCAATGCGTTCACCGCCCCTCGTTCCCTCTTTATACCCGTTCTTTCCCGTTCGATCGACAAACAGGGGAGTCACATAGGCTTTGTGGGTGCGTTTAACCAGAGGTCCCGATATTAATGGTAAGTGACTTGCTCCATACCGATCGAGCGGATGGGTGGGAGGCCATGGCGATGCGGAGAGGAGCGAAGAAAACTTTGTGAAGTCAAAGTCTGCAGTTTAATTGTGCATGATCACTCTGCCTTTCATATCGTCGATGTCAATCATGAAATGAGGCATTCGAATGGGAAATGAGGGTTGGAAGCAGTGACTGTGGCAGGAAAACAAGCGTGGGGGCACAAGAAGGCAGAGGTCATGCGATTTGGTGCCATAGGCGCACATAGCACCTCGCACAGTCTTGTTCTCACACATATTGTCCCCGTACATGCCTTTTGTATGCCTCAGGCTCCCAAGAAAGTCGCCAAGAAGCCCGCTAAGAAGGCGGCCCCCAAGGCAAACCCTCTCTTCGCCGCAGAGCCCCGAAGCTTCCGCATCGGGGGGGCCATCCGGGTAAGTCAATGCCTCCGGGGGTGTATGCCCGTGGAATGGATCACGAAAGCAGGGCGAAATGAAGTGTATGTCTGTACGGCGTACTGGGTGGTCTTAGGGCTGAGGCAGGGGTGGTTGGTAACATTATCTTCTTGCATGTGTGACTGTGCTCGTTCGCAGTCTTCAGACATTTCTGCTTGGAGTTCCCCTTTGACCACGCTCGTCGAATTGGTTGTGGCTTGCTCATTCACTTTGGACTCACACGTGTCCCCCCGTATCTCTCGTCACTCGTCTCTCGGACAGCCCAAGGGTCGTGACCTCTCCCGCTTTGTCAAGTGGCCTCGGTATGTCCGCATCCAGCGACAACGCAAGATTCTGTACCAGCGCCTCAAGGTGCCCCCTGCGATCAACCAGTTCTCCAAGGCACTGGACAAGAACCAGGCCACCGAGCTCTTCAAGCTCCTGGCCAAGTACCGCCCAGAGAGCAAGGTAGAGAAGCGCGAGCGTCTCAAGCAACTGGCGGCAGCCAAGGCGAGTGGGGGAGAGACCCCAGCGCCTGCCAAGCAGACGGTCATCAAGTATGGTCTGAAGCATGTGACCGAGCTGATTGAGGCCAAGAAGGTCAAGTTCGTGGCCATCGCCCACGACGTGAACCCTATCGAGCTTGTGGTCTGGATCCCTGCCCTCTGCCGCAAGCAAGGCATCCCCTACGCCATTGTGAAAGGGAAGGCGCGTCTGGGAGCTCTGGTCCACAAGAAGAACGCGGCGGTAGTGGCGTTGGAGGAGGCACGCAAGGAGGATAAGGCCACCTTCGAGAAGATGTGTGCAGAATTCAAGTTGGAGTTCAATGATAAGAAGGAGCGTACTTGGGGTGGGGGTATCATGGGTTTGAAGACGCAGAAGCGATTAGAGATCCGTCAGCGGGCCGTGGAGGCCGAGCTCGCAAAGAAAGCTGCCTTCTAATCGGGTCGCGGGCGATATGTGGTCGGGTGGTAGGCGGGAAGTGCTCCTGACTTCTTACCAGACGCGCGTTGAGACGAGCAGACGATATCAGAGGGTCCACAAAGTGTTGGGAGGTTCACGTATCAATCCAGAGTGGCAGTCCTTTTCGCCTACGTGTGAAGATCACGGTAACTGGGAAAGGGCTCTTTGAAAGGAAATGGAGTACGGAAAGTCTGCCTTGGTTGCGTTCAATTTTGTTCTTTTTAAAGTGAACTCCGTAGCAAGTACGTTCCCCGAGCTCGAATTCACTGAAACACGCAGCACATCATCTCAATGGCGACTTCATGGAAGAGACTGTTTCAACCCTAGCACTGGGGTCAGAAAAGCATACCCGGATGAGAAATCTCACGTCCATATATGTTGGCTTTGACCGTCCTGATGATGAATACCTGTCCCCGAGAGCGTTTCAAACCTCTCTAAACTTGATTATTTGTAAGATTTTAGGAAGTTCTTGTGGTACTTAGTATTCAAGCGGGGCTTAGATGCGTGCTTGCCCGTAACTTGACGCTTCTTCCTTAAGGAGCTTGGATACGCCGGGTAGTTGGAGTTAGCGTCTTGGAGCAATGAGCGTGTGGTTGAGAGTCAAAGCGCCCTCTGTATGATTGAACGTAACAGCGTACAGGCTCATATGAAACAATTTTGTTTGGCGAAGGAAGGCGTATGCAAGGCGCGAAGTTTGTGACCCTTGCTTGCACGGTCCGATCCCACCTCGTTTCCCCTGACGGATCAGAGCATATGCCTTCAAGTCCTTTGCCCATCTCTCCCTCTCATCACACAGTATTTTTCACCATCGCCTAGCCATGGTTACAATAATAGACCACAGCTGCAGCACCAGCAGTGATCAAATGGTGCCCTATGTCAGCCCCTTGCCTCTGACCAACGGAGTCTTGGCCGACCAAAGTGCCAGCCGTCTTGCCCCAACGGCAGGGAGACAGTCGAAATCGATTAGCAAACGATTAAACGCTTTGGCCACCGCAACTATGGAACATAGTAGCCGAAGAAAAGAGGAGCACTTTGGACTAAATACTGCGACCGATGCCCCAGACGAGGGAAAGGAAAAGGTGAGTGCCATCCCCGGGTCGCCCGTGTTTGCCGGTCGAGCAGGGCAAGGGCACTCTCCTCACACCCCTCGGAGGGACGATACGAGTGCTACACTGGTGGGGCAGAGCGACGAAAATGGAGTGGCGGGGAGGACAGGAGAGCGTGCATCCGAGGAGATGGAGGAGGCGGCGGGTCTGGTCAAGACGGACGCCGCCGTACACCACGCAAAAGCAGGGAATACCGAGGTTGCAAAAGGCGCTTTGGACAAGTCCAGGTTATCTCGGTGGAAAAATGCGACCACGAAATCCGCAACGGGGAAGTCTTCCCTCGGCGGCACCACTGGCAGTGCGGATTCTGGGGATGGGAGTGAGGTTCCGAGCCCCCTTCTTCTCATGGCCACCACGACCAAAAAACGCCGCCGTAAAACCACCAATGCTGGCCGTGGCAAACGTTTGGACTCTAGGCGGCGCGCGGGGTCCCATGGCTGTCAGGTGCACACTAGTAAAGAGGAATGTGCTGCGGCGATGGCGGCTCTAGGAACGACCGTGGGGGAGGAAAAGAAGGTGGCCATGTGCTGCACGCCTAATGGCCGGGAGGGCGACAGCCGGGCCTGCAAGTGTAAAGGGCGTCGGAAATGTCTGATTTGTCGGGGCTGCGCGGGCGGGCATTGCGCGTGTGTGGATTGCCTGTGTGAGACCTGCCGAAGTCGTGAGCACCAGCGACTGGCCAAGGAGAAGACGCTGCGGGAGACGGAGGAGCGCGAAGTCGAGCTCGCGAAAGAACAGGAGCGTATCTTCCAAGAGGCTCGGGAACGACAGCAGATGAGAGATGCGGGGGTGGAGGTAGCTCCGCCCACATCACCATTGCGTTCACCCATCGCTCACGGCCAGTGCGTCCCAGACGTGCATTACGAGGCGAGAACTACCGCTGAGACGTCTGGTGGAAAGGGTACCAAGGCGGCCGAAGTCACTGGATCGGGCACACCACCTGCGCAAGGTTCGCGGGAGAGGGGGAAAAACCTCGACTCGCCTCCCTTTTTGATGTCATGCGTCCCGGCTTTGGTTTCCTCCGTAGGATGAGAGAAATGAGGGTGGCCATGTGAAGATGGGCGTTCGGCGTGACTGTTTATGGAAGGTTTCAAAAAGAAGAGGCCATCACTGGATCAGAGGGACCACCATGAAACGAGGTTCCAGTGTGTGCGTGTTGATAAACGTATCAAAAAGGGAGTCAATTTGCCGTGTATATGACTCTTTATTGGAGGTATCTGGGCATTAGAATGGCCTACAACAAGATGTTTCTTGGGCCTGAAGAAGCTCATTACATATTGTCGATTGAATAAATCATGTTGTGAAAGCTGGCAATGCCGACAACTGCGAGGGAGAGAGGGAGGGGGGGAGGACACTTACATGCGTCTCTCTGGATTGTGGCGAAAAAGAAAGAATGTTGCCTCCATCTTTTAGGGTAAAAAAATCAATTTCTTTGGCATGTCACCTTTATCATAGTCCTCCCTTCACTCAGTGTTGGACGTTTTACAGGTGGGGGAGGTTTGTTCGGGGAGGTTAATACCTTATAGAGCCATGTCTTTCGGCTTCTCGCTGCAGCACAAAACATGTTTTACATCATCGTTATCACTCAAAAATATTTGCATCTGTCAAGTCCTTCACGATAGTGTCGTAGACTTCTTCTTGCCGACCGGCCCGTTCCCTCTGGCTTCAACCAGCAAACCGCCTGCGACGGGCTTGCCGGAATACGTAAATGGGAATGCTTTCTGCCAAAAAAGCGCGGCGGAGCTCGCCCCCGGGGCCTCTTCGACCCCCTATGATGGACTTAGACGATGCTTTTTACGCCATGCAGCAAAAATTACCCAGAAGTGCTTTTGATTTTCTGGCATTCTACAGCTCCGTGCTCGGCGGTATCGTCACTGACCCGGCCCTAATGACAGTTCCCATGGACGAGCACATGGTGCATCGAGGACATGCCGTCTTCGATACTGCTAATGTGTCGCGTGGCTATTGCTACGGCCTGGATTTCCATTTGGAAAGGTTGTTACGGTCTGCGGGTTTGGCACGCATTCATCCGGCCTTCACGAAGGAAGAACTCCGACACATCATACTCAGCACTGTGGCGGCCAGTCAAGTGCGAGACGATATCTTTGTCCGTTTTTGGATGACATCAGGTGCAGTAGATGCCGAATAAGCGAACGGAGGGAAGGTAGCGTGTCTCAACTATTTGAACGTCTTCCCTTTGGCCGATCGGACGCCCCCCATGTCCTCCTCACAGGGCGTGGGAACTTCGCTATCAGCGCGAAAGAGACGACAAGCAGCGGTTTCTTTGTCATGGTCCATCGCTATCCCTCCAAAGGTGACCTCAAGCTGCAGGGGATCACCGAGCATGTGGTGGAGGACATCCCGCTCAAGAACCCCTTGTTGGCGACCATGAAGTCGACCAACTACCTTATCAACGCCCTCGTCTGCCAAGCCGCCGAGGACAAGGTGATTGCTTGCACTCTGTAAACCAATGTTGCCTTTCATACGGCCTCGAATTGGCCGTCTGACTGCCCGGAGTTTTCTTCTTTCCCCCATGCCAAAGGCCACTTTGATCTTGAAGAAACGCCCCCGAGGCCCCTTTCAGAATGGGAATGCCTATCTCACGCTTGCCTTCCATACATATCCTGACCACGGATAGGGAGGATTCTTGGGCATCCAATTCGAGCCCTCAGGGGCTTTGGCCGAAAGCTCCATCGGCAATGTCGCGATCCTCACACAGGAAGGGGTGCTACGCACACCCCCCTTCGAGCGTATACTGGCCGGCACCACCGTGAAAAGGTTGTGGGAACTGGCCGTAGATTCGTTACTCCCGCAAGGTAGGCGTGTCGGGAGCGGTATGTTTCCACAAGATTGGACTTTTGAAGCAGTCTTCCTTCTATGCCCGCCCCCTTAAGTCCTGTGCTCCCCCTTATTGTTCTCTTATCACCGCACACAGGCATCGTGTCTGGTGTGGAATACCATCAAATCACCCTTGCGGAGCTCCTCTCTGCCAAGGAGGCCTTCAGCCTGGGGGGGGG
>NW_005803505.1:11530-11961 GCF_000240725.1 Microchloropsis gaditana
CCCGCACCGTCCCCCCCGCCTCTCTTACCAAGACCAGGCCCGCCGCAATGTCCCAGGGCCCTCCGAAGCCGCCCTCGTCGTAGTAGCAGTCGAGCCGCCCGGAGGCAACATGGGCCAGATTCTGACAGGTAGAGCCCGAGACTCGGAAAGCCTGGAGGCGTTCCAGCAAAAGGGCGCGAAGCCGGAAGAGGAGGAGGTTCAGGTAGGTCCGGTCCCGGGATGCTCCTAAGGTGGTGGCAACCATCGCCTCTTTCAGGGTGGGGGTGGCGCTGACGTGGAGGGGTTTGCCGTTCAAGAAGGCGCCCCCCCCATGCCGGGCGGTGTAGAGCTCTTGCAGGAAAGGATTGTAGACGACGCCGACGACGGGGCGCTTCCGGATGAGCAGACCGATGGAGACCTGGGCGAGGGAGGGAGGGAGGGAGGGAGGGAGG
>NW_005803505.1:11971-13715 GCF_000240725.1 Microchloropsis gaditana
GGCACTGTAGGATAACGTTCCTCGTCCCAAGCCGCTCCGTCGTACTCACTTGCCCGCCTGCAGGGCCGCCGACTCGGCGACCTGGAGGTAATGGTCCAAGTCGTGATCCCTGACTACGGAACAGGGAACGAGACCGAGCGTTAGTGGGTACGCTGACCCTGGGTGACATGCAACACTCGACGACTGCCAACATGTCCGAGGGCTACCACTACGGGCTTCGCACGCCGGAACGCAATACGGGACAGGATGGAAGCCTTACATTCGTCGTCGCTAGGGTTTGTGCTCGCGGCGAAATTCTCTTGCGAGGAGAGTGGATGAGGCATTGTGTCGCCGTCATCTTTTATTGTTGACATGCTGATACCTACATGGTCGGTGGGAGAAAAGGGAGGACGTCGCGACCACGGCATGAGGCTCTTCGTGGGACGGAGAAACGAGGGGGCTGACTCCAGGGGGGAGGACAGGAGAGAGGTCAAAGCTCCGTATCGAAAGAAGCCCCTTACTGGTACTATTGAGAACACTACGTAGTAAGGGCATATCATGCGTATTTATGCATCTTCTTCCGCTCATTCCGTATATACAGCTCGCTCGTGAGTGAGGTATTTCTCAGAGGCTCCTTCTCAGAGCTTCAACTCAGAGCAGGTTTCCTTTGAGCGCGGGATCATTCATACTTACGCAGAAAGGCACCCTCATCGAGGTGTATTACAATTGGGGAGATCGTGTACGGTTAGTAAATGCCTTTGCATGCTACTCAGGGCATGAAGGCGGGGCCATATGGAAAGGTAAATTAGGACGCGAGGGAGTAATGGTTGTACCCGGCCATGCTTATGTCCCCACTTTGAGTCCCGTCAATAGAAACTCAATCCCAATTTGACACGAAAAAAGATGTCCTTGGTATGATCTGGACGCCGCTTCCTGCCGACGAGAAATAGGGGGCATACAAGCACTGGAAAAAGAGGTGGGGGGGGAGGTAGTGGGGCTGGCACAAGAGCAATCACCCCCTTCCTTCCTCGCTCCCTCACTTTCTTTTGTCAGGGGGCCTAAGTGCGTATGTTGGGGGAACCACCGTCATCCTTTGACTTTCTTACGTGTCACGGGGTTTGTGTACGGCAGCGCGCAGGATGTGGGTGACATGAGGTTTGATAAGTGTTTGAGACTCTCCGTCCCGAAGCTGACTGTCCGAAAAGCCTGACCATGGCAGGGAAAGGTTTTTAGTCTCACGTCATAGCCGTCTCGGGCAAACAAGGAGTAGGCGGGTGTGCATCTTCATTGCTTAAAGTCGTGTAGGCTGCATTAGTCTTACAACGATTTTGGTGTCTCACGTGTGTGACAGTGAGCCTCGATTCCACCTGGACTTTTGCTTTTCTCCCCCTCCCTCCGCTCCCCTCACGTTCCCTGCCACCGTCCCTGTACTGCACAGGACCTTCCCGCCATACGGTCAGGCTTTAAATGACCACCACTGAGGGCGAAGGCAGTGCTGTGGCACCGGCACCCTCAAAAACCGCTTCGACGGCGACTTCCACCTCCTCATCCTCCTCCCCGGCCCCCTCTGCCACCGCTGTCAAGCCGCGTGTATTCACCTCCCGGAACTTGAACCCCACTTTGCAAGCTGTCGCGTCGAAATCCGAAGCCCAAGCCCCCCGAGTGGCCTTGCCAGGATCCACGTCGCGTCTGACAGTGATCAACAAACCGTTTCCCAGTCCGGAGGAGCCAGGGCCGGGACCGGGGGAAAATGGAGAGCGCGGGA
>NW_005803505.1:13727-19782 GCF_000240725.1 Microchloropsis gaditana
ACGTGGATGCGCCCGAAGGCTTCGTCTCGGCAGTGGAGGACCCTGGGGAGGGGGAGGGACTCGGGTGTGAGGGAGGGGGCGGACGCCCACCGTACAGGCACAGGGCCTCGGAGGGGGAGGGAGTCCTGTTCCCCATGCCTAGCCTCACGGAGGTCCAGGCCCAGGAGGCCTTGCGGGCCTACCAGTACGCGTTCGACGACGAGAACGTGGACTATGACCTCATCCTTCAGCTGCTCCACTACATCGACAAGTCTGGATATGGGCCGGGGGCGATCCTGGTCTTCCTGCCCGGGTGGGACGACATCTCTCGGCTCCGGGATGCTTTGCGTCAGGACCCTGATTTTGGGAACGCGAAGAAGGCCTGGGTCCTCCCGCTGCACTCCGGGGTTCCCTCCCAGCAGCAACGCGAGGTGTTCAAGTCTCCCCCGCCGGGGGTCCGCAAGGTGGTGCTGGCCACCAATATTGCCGAGACCTCGGTGACCATCGACGACGTGGTCTTCGTCGTGGACAGCGGGCGGGTCAAGGAGAAGACGTACGACCCTTTCCTCAAACTCTGCACCCTCCAGCCCACCTGGATCTCCAAAGCCTCGGCGCGCCAACGCCGGGGCCGTGCGGGACGGGTCCGGGCGGGCGTGTGCTTCCACCTGTGCTCGCGACGCCGGTTCGAGAGCCTGAAGGAGTTCAAGGAGTCCGAGCTCCTGACCACGCCCTTGGAAGAGCTTTGCTTACAGGCCAAGCTTCTCGGCCTGGCTCCCGGCTTCGACCCCTACGAGCGGCAAGCCCCCCCCGCCAAGAGCAAGACCAAGCCCGCCATGAACCCGGAGCTGCTGGCCGCGCTGTCCTTAGAGGACGGAGAGGGAAGCACAGC
This sequence comes from Microchloropsis gaditana, assembly GCF_000240725.1. NCBI lineage: Eukaryota > Eustigmatophyceae > Eustigmatales > Monodopsidaceae > Microchloropsis > Microchloropsis gaditana. The sequence continues at coordinate 14,596 of NW_005803505.1, forward strand.
GGAAGAAAATGGGGCTGAAAAAGACCCAGATATATCGCGGCTGGAGGCGTCGCGGCTGGAAGGTGATTCGATCATGCGTTTCCTGGGCAAGGCCTTGGACGCTCCCCACGACCTATCCGTCAAGAATGCGATCGACTTGCTGATGCAGATCGGAGCCTTTACCGCCCAGGAGCAACTCACGGACTTGGGCATGACCCTGGCACGCCTTCCTATGGACCCGCGGATCGGAAAAATGGTCCTGTGGGGCCAAATGTTGGGGTGTGGAGGGGCGGCGCTCAAGGTCGCCTGTGCCCTTGCCTACAGAGACCCCTTCGTCCTCCCCTTGACGGCGGAGATGAAGGTCAAGGCGAAAAAGGCCAAGCAGGAGCTGGCGGTGGGGACAATGAGCGACCATCTGGCGCTTCTAAGTGCTTTACAGGGGTACGAGGCAGCCTTAGCCCGGGGGGGGCAGCAGGCCGCCTTTGGGTACTGCGATAGGTATTTCCTGTCGCGGTCCACCCTCTCGACCGCCTTGGACGTGGCGAAGCAAATGGTGCGGGAGCTGGTGGCGATGGGCTTTGATCCCTCCCTCTTCAGCAACGCCAGAGAGGGAAGCTCGGCCCCGAGCCTGGCCTTACTCACGGCGGTCCTTTGCGCAGGCCTTTACCCTGGCGTCGCCTGCCGGCGGGTGGGGGAAGTCAATTTCACAACCTCATGCCAGAAGAAAGCCAAGCTCCACCAATCTTCCGTGAACTACCACCCTGGCTCCCGCTTCACCCGGGTGAGCACCCCCGAGTCACATCGGGCATTGGGGGGAGGTCCCGAGTTTTTGGTGTTCTCGGAGGTGGTCCGGACGCCTTCCATTTTCGTCATCAGCAACACCACCCCCGTCCCGGTCCTGAGCGTCTTCTTGCTATGTGGAGATTCCAAGGTGCGGGGCATCCGGACCTTGCTGGAGGAGCAAAGTGGGGTGCGCAGGGGGGAGGACGCGACGGCCAGAAAGCAGAGCGGAGGCAGTCTTGTGCAGGACAATGAGGGTGCAACAGGTGTGGAGGAGACAGAAAATGACGAGGACGATGAAGCTGGCCTCGGAGACGAGGCCCTGTTGCTGATAGACGAATGGATGACTTTCCGGTGCCCGAAGGAGGTGGCTTTACACCTGCAAGTCTTGCGGCTGCGTCTGGAAGAGGCTTTTCTGGCCTTTTTGAAGCACCCCCAGGGCAGGCTCTCGAGCGCCACACAGGATGCCCTCCAAGTAGCCGTCCGCCTTTTCGCCCTCGAGAACCCGTACATCACGGATGATTCTTTGAGACAGGGGCATGGACGTGGGTATCGAGGTGGCAGTCCTGGTGTGCAGTACCAGGGTCGGGGGGGACGGCAAGCGCGGAACAACCGAGGAGGGGGCCCAGGCCGAGCAGGTCAGCAAGGAGCACGCAAAAGACATGCAGTAAATTAGCAGTTTTCATGGCCGCCTGAAAGTTTTAGCGGACAAAAATCTCAGAAGCAGATATGAAATAGCGCTTTCGGGTCATGATATCAAAGCTTGTAAATTATAAGTGATGCCATTCGAGGTTTTTAATATTTTAAGAACTGACAATTTGCCGACACGAAACTTTAAAGCTTCTCGTCTATCTATGGCAACGCCTTTATTTTGTTGAAACTTCATCTCTAATTTCTAGCCTGCATAACCATGAGCATTTAAAAGATGCAAGCCTCGATGCATTAATTTATAACCTCAATTTGTTCCGCGATCATTCGTCTTGTCATGATTGCAGGTCGACGCGCAACAGAATAGCTATTGAACCTCTTTCGGCGCAATTACTGGCCCAAAATTGCGAAGTGAAGGTCCCAAATACCCGTTGATATAATTTCCAACTGATTTTGTGATGTGCATTTGGCTGAGGCGGCTCAACACGGAGGCAGTTGCCTCTTTCATCGACGGCTGCCCGGCAATCAATCCCTCAAGAGGCTGTATCAGAATGATGGTTGAAACCAAAGAGAAGGTGGAGAGATCATGTTTGATCAGGCAGAGCGAAGAAGTTCTGTCTAGCTCGAAGGAGCTCAGGCTACAAACCATGCTGGAAAAAGGGGGGTAACCCGTTCGAGAAAAATAGAGACGTGAAATGGAATGGTGCGAAGAAAGAGGGGAGGGAGGGCGAAAGAGGGGGAGGAATGAGAGGAAAGGAAAACGACAACGCTAACGTGAGCCCAAAAAGGTGGAACGGTATATCGCGACGTCCGAGGCCGACGCTGGCTCCTCTTTTTTCTTGAGGCCGTCATATCTTTCATACGCATGCAGTTTGTCATCAAACTCTTTATCGAGTCGCCCCTCTGTCCTCGTTCCCCTTCTCCTTTCTCCCCTCACCCTTGCGCCCCTTCCCCCTCAAACCTAGGCGCGCCGCTCAATGCCTCCACCAAGGTCACATAGACCTCCACGCCCTCCATAAATACCTCCTCGCTCACATACTCGTTGTGCTCGTGCAAAAGCATCTCTGTTTCCCGCATCGGCGAAAATCCAAACGCGGAAATTCCCCGTGCCCGCAAGAACCGGGCATCCGTTGCGGCCGGGAAAACCTCGGGGATCACCGGCACCCCGCGGCTGGTCAGAGCGTCATGAAACACCGAGAACCAGGGATTTTGCGCCCCATCGATGGATGTTGCGTGGTGTGTGAGCAACGGGTCCGCCCCTCCTTCCTGTGCAAACTCCCACGTGACGCCGGCCCGGTCGGTCCAGGCATCCAGCAAAGCCCGGACCTCGGCAAAGGGCATGGAGGGGGGAATGCGCATGTCGAAACCGGCCTCTGCCTCGTGGGGTATCACGTTGTAGGCGAAGGTCTGCCCGTTGTCCATGCTCACGCCCGCCTTCAGAACCGTCAAGTTCAAAGTGGCCACGTCCCCGAGCTTCAGGGCCAAGGCATGTTTGCAGCCCCCGTGCCCACCCGCTTTCCCTTCATCCCCTTCGCCCTCCCCGTTCGACGCGGGACGCGGGTACCCAAGCCGCTTCTCTTGCGAAGCCCGGAAGGCCAGTGCCTGATTGGCCACGTGCATGATCTTCTCGACGGCCGTGTCGGGGATGAACCGAGACCCGTGCCCCGTCAGGCCCTTGGCGCGCACTCGGATCCACAGCGGCGAGCGTTCGCTGTAGAAAAATTTGTAGGAGTTCTCGGGACTGGCAATACCTTCGTCTAAGGCCAGGCCCACGTGGAGGCTTCTGAACAGATCGCTCTCCAGAAAGCGGCCCATGCCGTCCTCACCTCCAATCTCCTCGTCCGGCACGAAGGAGAGATGGATGCTGCGCCGGGGTTGGAAGGAGGCCGCGGGGGCGATGGAGGGCTTCTTGAGACGCTTGATCGCCAGGATATACTGAGCACAGACGCATTTCATGTCCTGGGTCCCCCTGGAAGAGGGTGGGGTAAATATATTCAGCACACTCGAAAAGTGAGGCCTCTGCCACCGACGTGGTCGATGCGCCTGCACCCTTCCCCTCAACCTTGTCGCCCTCGTCTTGCTCCACATACCGGGCGTATATTTTGCCACCTTTGCGCACGGGCGTAAAGGGCTCCGTATCCCATTGGTCCAAGCACGCAGGTACCACGTCATAGTGGGAATTCAGCAACACCGAGGGTAGTGCGGGCTCCGAGCCCTCCCAGCTCCCCACCACCACTGGTTTGTTGGGCACAACCTCCAAAACCTGAACGGGGTGGAAAGATGTGTCATTCTAAACGCTTGTTCGTTTCCCGAGCATAGTGTGCGGACAGTGTTGACAGAGACATGACCTCATCCTCCACTGCCTGGCTCGGAAAAAACACGCAAAAGATGCTAGTTACAATCCCATTTTACCTGTGTTTTCAATCCTAGGTCAGTGAGTGTCTTCACGAGCCACTCACAGCACGCGCGATAACTTCCGTTGGTCGGGCCGGCATAAGAGATGGTGGGGAAACGCAGCAGCTCTTGAAACAAGGCGAGGGCCTCCTCATTCTCTTCGGGCGCCAGGACCGAGGACGCAGGCGTTCCCGGGGCAAACGGGGGGCTCATGACCTCCTTAATAACCTATGAACGCTAAACTGTGCATGTTGACGGTGAGACTCCCGACAGAGTGTGCAGGTCACCGGGTCGGCGCCTGTACAACCTCTTGGCTGAGGCGTGCAATTGCCGAAACTCCGGCCGTTTCGCCTTGGACGTGTGCTCTTTGAATTCTTCGCCTGCCTGCTTTTCTTCGCATCTCACGGTTGACCACGCTCTTTCACATGTTCACAGGGCTTGTTCCCAAGCGTGTAGGTCGCGGTGTCAGCTTTTGTCGATCGCGGGTACGACTTAGATCGCTAGAACTTGTCATCCAGCCTCCCCGGCGTCTCTTCAAAAGTCGGCTCTCCTGTCACCCTCAAGCATCGTGTGAAAAAATCCGCGTTGCACGGGTGCGTCCCATACGGAAGTTTGCAGCTTCGCTATCCGTAATACACGGGAACGAAGGAGCAAAGAGCTCCATCCCGGACAGTGCTCCTATACACGGCGGGAGCATGCCGTCCTCCCCCTTTCTTCAAGACCTCCTTCTCACCCCAGCCACGGCAGTCACCTGCGCCGTATTGGTCGTCATCTGGTTTTTCCTTTGGAACCACCGCGTGTCCGCCGACAGGGTTGCATTTTCCTACACTAACGTGGTGGAAAAAAAGGAATGGTGGCGATGCTTGACCGCGGCCCATTCACACCTGGACCTGGCGCACATCGGCTTCAACGTGATAGCCCTCTGGGACTGCCGCTCCGCCGAGCTCTGGTTAGGCCACTGGCGCTTTGCAGTGCAGTCCCTCGCCCTCGTCGTGCTGTCTAAACTCATCATGCTCGCCGTCGTCTACTTTGCCTCGTCCTGCCTGCCTGCACCCAGGAGCCGGGCGTGGCAAGAAGGAGGGTCCGTAGGCTACAGCGCGGTGATATTCGCCTGGATGACCATACTGAGCTTCTATGGACCCCCCACGGTCAGTCTTTTGGGCCTGGTGGAGATTCCGTCCTTGCTGGCCCCCGTGGCCTCCCTCCTCATCACTCAGCTGATTGTCCGGAGGGCGAGCTTGGTGGGCCACGCCTCTGGGATCGTAGCGGGGCTGATCGCGGCCTTGGGGACCTTAGACTGGCTGAACAGTCCCTACTGGGGCGGCTGCTTCCTCTTCTGGGTAGTGGCCATGCTGGCGATCAGCTTGAAGGCCACAACAGGGCTCC
>NW_005803505.1:19792-24898 GCF_000240725.1 Microchloropsis gaditana
GAAGCCGGGGCCCGTTTTCAAGGAACTTGACGCCCTGCTTGTCCGTGACATGGACGTGAATTTCCTTGACCCTGTGCCTTACCAAGAGTATACCCAAGGGGGCCTGGTGCAAAGAGGATGGCGAGGGCTGCAGCGATGGCGGCGGGCGGACGGCTACCTGATGGGCCTGGTCTTGATCGCCTTGCCCCTCGCGTTCGCCGTGGGGAAAATACGCGGAGGCCCAACTTTTATGCTTTGACACACGCTGTAGCGGAATACTGCATGGGAAAGTAAGGATCTGAAGGGAGGAGATAACATGCCTTGTAAACGAGAAGGGAGAAAAGCGATGGTCAAAACGAACCTTAGCTACGCGCTTTCGAATCCTTTGTGGCTTTTTTTTCATGAAAATGGAATGCTGGGTTCATTCAAAAAATTGTCATGTCTCCGGGTAAGCGAGTTCGTCTTTTGTACTCCCAACACGGAAAAGCGTCCTTCGCCACCTCCCACACGGCAGAAGGTCGCGTTGTGCTACACAACAAAAGCACGTGGCCCTTTAGAAACGTACATGCTGACGGCTGTCTCACGCGCGTGCTTCCTTTCCTAAAGATCTTTAGCCAGTGGTTAAGACTACCAATATCTACTGCAGCATTGTCTCTCTGTTGGCACCTCGTTGTGCAGCAGTTAGGCAGTGGGCGGTTCTCTTCGCCCTCCCGCTCGCCCGACCTCGCCCACTGCCTATTTAGTCGCACGAGCTGTTGCAGGAAAATGTCTTCCCCGCTACCCTCACTGACATTCAAGTTACAGCAATTGGACATTTTTTTACCGTGAGGCAGTAGGTACTTGAATGCATTTCTGGGGTGGCTTTGGAAAAGAGAAGTTGAAGTTCAGCATGGGCCGTCCCAGAGAGCAGCGGCTGCTGGAAGAGTAGCCAGACTGCCTTACACACATCAAAGAGCTCCTCCGGCGAGAAGGCTGTGGCGTGCTCTGTCAAGCTCATTCTTGCCCATTCATTTCAAACATATATACCCTCTTTTTCGACAGGCGCGGTCGAGCGAGGCTGTTTGGCGCGAGGCTTGGCCAGAGCGATGGCCCCACAGGGGGATAGTGGGAGAGAGCTGATGGCGCCCAGAGACATAGGCGCGGGAGAAAGTAGGTCCAAGCTGTGTCATGCGCAAGACAATGTCAGAGACGATTCAGGCAATCGTGGATGTGGTGACGCTGAATCCTCTTTCAACGCGTTGGAGACCCCTATCCTTCCTGATCAGTATCAGCACGAGTTCTCCTATGAGCCGATGCAGAGACCACCGAAGGAAATGACGCCACCCTCACCATCTGTAAAATTGCAGCATGCTAGTAGTCTGAGCATATGCATCGCCTCTGCATCGGTCAAAAAGAGCCTTTCCCGTGGAAAAGCGCAGTTCTTGCTAGCAGGCTTGGCTCAACTGATCCCTCTGGGGATGCCCAGAACCTCAAGTAGGTACAAGCGCAACCTATCCTGCGCAGACGTGGAGACTCTCTTGGAGCGGGAACGACTGATGGAAGAGGACCCCCTGTTCGAGGTGGTGGAGGTGCCGGTTCGGAGCACGCACATGGGCCCCACAGACGGGCCCGGTCCTCCATTGCGCACAGAGAGAGAGGAGCCGCCCGTTTTGGGCCAATACCCTGGCACCCCTTTCCCTCTGGAATGCCCCCCGCTCCTTTCTTACCCTCCAGCCCGAATCCGGCGTGCCAAGTCCCTCCCAGTCGAACCCACCACGCGCCCCCCGGCCCTCTCCCGGGCTCGGAGCAGCAGCGGGCACGGCGAGCTCGTGGTCAACTTTCCCGGCGGGGGAAAATTCTTCTACTGGCAATCGGGTGTGGCGACCTTTCTGAACCAGCATTTTGACCTGCGGTCGGCAAAGCTAGTGGGGGCCTCGGCGGGGAGCTTGACTGCCACCTTGATGGCCTGCCACGTGGACGCCCACCACGCCACCGAAACCGCCGTGCGAATCCTCCACCGGTATAAGGTCTACGAGCGAGCCATGGGCCTGGTCGGGGTCTGGGGGGCCGTCGTCCGGGACTGGCTGTGGGAGGTGCTGCCCGACAATGCGGCGGAGCTGTGCGCCGGCCGCGTGCACATTTCTGTGTTGTGTTTGCCCTACCGCCGTTGCCACGTGACGGACTTTGCTTCCAAAGAGGACCTGATCGAGACGTGCTTGGCCTCGGCCCATCTGCCCCTCGTCATGGACGGGAAGCCTTTTCGGCTCTGGCGAGGTTGGCCTTGCATGGATGGCTCCATCCTGGCGGGCCGCCGGGACTTGCCGGCCCACTTGGTGGACGCCCAACAGGTGACATTTGACTACGTGGAGGACGAGCAGCTGGGCGCCTCCCACACCAAGGAATTTATCGCCCTGTCTGACCCAGCAGGCTTGTCCAGGTTGGTTGAGATGGGATATCGCTTTGCCGAGCGCATGAGTCACGGCGGCCTTCTGCATCCGGCTATTCAGACGCTGCGGCGGGAAGACAGCGGAAATGATGATGTGAAGACAGTTTTGGGAAATGAAGGAGGATCAGCAGTTTTTTTCGAGGAAAAAGATATCAACACTAGTCAGTGTGACGATATGGGCGTGATCTCTCACGAGGAGACGTTAAACGTTACCCAGAGTCGCGCATCATGCTGATGTGTCTAGTATTGGATTGCATGATTTGGAAATAGCCCATAAATAAAAAGCTCCGGGCCCCTGGAGCTTTTTTGATACCTTTCTCCGATAATCCATACATGTATTGATTCGCAAAGTTAACAAATGGTGCTTCTTTTTTCTTCACGCCAAGAATGCGATATGAAGGAGGCCGTCAACCCCGGGCAACCTTATGAAATGATTATTCCTACCATCTAGTCGTCACGAACAAGGGGGGGAGGAGGTTAGTGTTGCGTCGCATCCTCCTCCTTCTTACCCACTGTCTTGCATGAATCACCCTCACACACACAAAACTGCGGCCCAGAGCATTGATGATTATTTTCATGGCCATTTGGACACATCTACCCAGGCGCGGCGACGGACAAAGTATTGCAGAAAGGGGGCCCTGGTGCGTTGCTCCAGGCATCGTCCATCAGACGAGGGGTCACATAATGCGCAGCAATCATAAACAAAAGAGAAGCGGTACCTCTAAAAGTTCTGACTTAAAAGGACAGGAAAATGGACGAAGCAACAGCACGCCTGACGTGTCTTATACAAACGGGAGCGCACATTTAGTGCAAGAGCCTGCTGTAATGTCATTTCCGAAAAAGAAGCAGGCCCCGGCCAGCACACGGAATAGCTATGCATGTAGCGCCATATCAGAGGAGACACGTATTTCGTTCACCACACAACTAAATGAGCTGCGGGAGGATTCTAGCCTGCAGGAAATTTCTTTCCCACCAACGTTGGATAAGACCCAGCGCAAATATTTGCACGCCCTCGCCGAACAACTCGGCCTCACGTCGAAAAGCAGAGGAAAAGGGGAAGGAGAACGTTTCATCACCGTCTCCAAAAAGCCGAAGAAGGGCCCGCATGGGGACGAGCAGGACGAGGACCTGGACCGGTACCCACCCTTTCACCTGAAGAAGGAGTCCTTGGGGCTCCTGCGCCGGCACCTCGCCAGGCACGCGGTCAGGTCCCAGGAAAGAGAGGCGCTGTTGCAGCAGTGCATCTCCCGCTCCGCCTCCTCAGAGGCGACGAACACGTGTGCTGGAAACCCTACGGCCGTGGAAAGAGGACGTGGGGGCGCCGTACGCGTGGCTGATTTGAGGGACCCGGGGCCCACGCCTGGCGGGAGAGCGGCCGTCCCGGCCACCCAGACGGGCCAGTCCCTGAGCAAGAAGCAGCAACGCCTGTACGATCCAGCCATGGAAGAAGAACGCCTGGTCCGCCGGTGCGCCGAACATGCCGAGAAGCAGGCGCGGCGCGACAGGCATCCCCGCTACGCGTCCATGCTCCAGGCCAGGGGTCGGCTCCCGGCGGCCGAACACGCGGCCCTGGTCACGCGCTTGGTCAAGACGCACCCTGTGGTGGTCGTCTCGGGCGAGACCGGGTGCGGGAAGTCCACGCAGGTGCCTCAGTTTATGCTGGACGACCCCGACGTGGGGCCTTCGTTGAAGATGGCGGTGACGCAGCCCCGGAGGATCAGCGCCGTGGCCGTAGCAGAGCGCGTGGCGGCGGAGCGCATGGAGGCCGTGGGGCAGACAATCGGATACAACATCCGCCTCGAGTCGGAGGTGTCGGAGCAGAGTCAGGTCGTGTTCATGACGCCCGGGGTCCTCCTGCGGAAACTGGGCGGGGACCGGGAGCTTCGGGAGTTCAACGTCATCATGATCGATGAGGTCCACGGTGCGTGCTGGCGGGGGATCGTGGGGGGAATCGATGGGCCAATGGGGTTGTAAGGGCGCAGAGCGCTCCTTTGTCTCGCCAAGGGCCCCCAGTGGGTTGCCTGCTTGGGTATGGAGGGGCGGGGACTCCCTCGCCTTCTTCGGGTCCTCTGGCCTCGTCCGTCTGCCCGTCTCCCCAAGCCTTCAACCCCCTTCACACTATACTCCCTCAGACCTTCCGGTTTCCACTCTTGCCCCCCCCCTGCCGTGACGGCATATTGACGCGTGTTTCCCCTGCGGTCCCGTTAATTCCCCTCCCTCCCCCTCACTTGCCTGGCAGAGCGCGACCGCAACACGGATTTCCTCCTCATCATCCTCCGGGACCTCCTCCGCTATCAGAGGCCCACGGACCTGCGCCTCATCCTCATGTCCGCCACGCTCCAGACGGAAAAGCTTTCCGCCTACTTCAACGGCTGCCCCGTGGCCACCATCGGCAGCACCTGCTACCCCGTCCGGGAATTCTACTTGGAGGACGCGCTCTTGCAGACCAGCTACCTGGAGAAGCTGGGCCTGGGCAAGGGCGCGGGGGGCGATAGGGCAGGGCAGCCACCAGAGCAGGGACAAGGGAAGGAGGAAGGAAGTCAGAGGCTGGGAGGGCGGGAAGGGGCCGCGAAACCGAGAGGGGAGGACCCCTTGCTCCGGACCCTGTGCGAGGCCAAAGCTGTGTACACGTGCGAGATGTGCGGACAGCGGGGCTTTCGATCCCCCGAAGAGTTTGGAACACACGTGGTTCTGTGCGACGG
>NW_005803504.1:0-10247 GCF_000240725.1 Microchloropsis gaditana
CGGAGGGCGGGGGGGAAGGGGAGGAGGAGAGTGACTTGAAGCGTGCCACTTGGGTTGCGGACGGAGGATGGGAACATGTGGCAATTTGGCACATGTATGCGAACAGCCGCATGGACGAGCTTGACTATCCGAACAAGAAGCCCTCGGAAATAGTGATTTTGGAAGGCGACGTGGTGGGTTCTCCTTTGATGGGAGCCGAGCTTCGGTCCTACCTTACAGAGCTGCGATACCGGCCGTACCCGTGGGACGTGCTAGCCTTGTCTTTCAGCCTCCCGGGGCCCGAGGTCAAAACACGGCACAGGTTTAAGATTGGCACACACGCGTCTTCCTTGCCGAAGGAAGCATATATGTCTCGTAGGGGTTACATTTTGACGCATACCGGTGCGGCGAAACTAAGCAGGGTCTGGCAAGAATATGATTCCGTGGAAGACTGTTTGATGGGTGAGGCCGCGGCAGGGCGCCTCGTGTTGTTGGCCCCTGGAGATGGCCGGCCTGTCATCCATATGTCTTCCGCAGACAAAATTCAGGCTAATTTGCGCATCGAAACGCTGGGGCGCCGGCGAGTCGGGCATGCCAAAGGGGGCCAGGGAGGTTATGGTGGTGAGGGAACGCCATGGTCCTATGGCACGGTGGCAAAGGATCGGCAAAATCCACCCTCCCCCGGGTACGTGCCTCGCATGTAGAGACATGAAAGTAATCTGTACACAGGAAAGAAGGACATAATAACGTAGCGATTGTACATCTCCGTGTAAAGTTTCTTTCCGGATGGGCCGATACTTCAAGAAGAAGCAACGAAAGACGATAATGCTGATCCATCTAACGCGTAATCTGTTTTGTTATTTTAATTCTGCATTCGAGGAAGCGCAGATAATTGCCACACTTTTCTCTTATGAACGGGATGCAGATTCATAGGCTTCAGTCACAGCGCTTTGTAAGGACGAGTTACACCGCATCGTCAGTGTGACTATTTTTTCAGCTGCCTACACTGTGTTCTCACAAAGCCGTACGCCCCTCTAGGAATAAGAAACGACTCCCCTGACACCGTCAAATATCATGAGCCACATTTTGCAAGACTATGAGAGGCATCAACTGCGTATCGTGGTCGAGCTTCCTGAGCTTCGCAAAATAAGCGGAGGGCTCCTCACCGCGCGACAAGTTATGACTTATGCAGTCTGCGTGCAGTGTGGAAATTCAACGCAGAGTCCCTCTAAGTTCCCAAAGTATGGTGTTCGGCATCGCTACTCGGACTTTGAAGCCTTGTCTTTGCGGTTGCAACGCCGGTTTGGGGCTGAGGGAATGTTGATTCCGCCGTTGCCTCCAAAAAGCATCAGAAATAACAAGGACATGGACTTTATCAAGAGTCGCATGAATTGGCTGCAGTACTTCATGGACGGTATCGCGGCGTCTCCTTTTCTCTTCAACGACTTGCTCACCCAGAAATTCTTAACGCGCACCACCACGGGTGGGAATGACTCCATTGTAGCTCTCTTCGACGAAGGGTTAGGGGAAACCTTGCCTCATGCGTCATGTCCCCCGCTTTCCTCTGAGGAGTCACCGCCCGCTCCTCCTTCCACCTCCCTCACTCCTACTCACAACCGTGGCTATGTCCAGTGGACGGAATACCTCTCCTCTTTTGTACTGCCGCTGGAGCCGGAAGTCGTGATCGAGAAAGTGCGCGGTGAAATCGACACGGCGGAAAGCGCTGTGAGGGCGACCCTGGAAGCATACCAGGCTCTCGGTGAGGGCATCCGCCAATACGCAAAGGGCATACAAATCTTTAGTCAGAGCATGCATGTCCTCGCGGAGGGGGAAGGAAAGATCGAGAGCTTGAACGCCGTCGATACGTCCCACAAGGATACCTCCGAGGGAGATCAAGGCACAAGAGGCAGCTTTCATGCGGAAGAGCCCCATGTCGTCGCTTTCGCGCCTTTTCCCAGGTGGACGCCGATTCCAGCACTTGCATCTCAGGCCGCAAATATGTTTGCGGACACGGTTCCGGGCTACCAGGGGGTCCCCGAGCAAGCGGCCTACCTCTTCCTGGCCCGGCTGGAGTACGAGCTCGTTCGACTGCAGGCTCTCAAAGGCCTGGTGGCCGGACGTGAGGCGCTCCTTGCCTCCATCCTCAAGCTCCAAAAGAAGGTCCATCGCCTCCGACACGGCTCCGCCAGCCCTGCGGACCGGGAAGTCTACGAAGGGCGGTTGGCGACCGAGGAGGTAGCTCTCTACAAGTTTACCAAGGCCTTCCTCTGCTACACAGTCCCGCACACGGCCCGCGAACGGACCCAAAACCTGAACCGAGCGGTGGCCAATCTGGTCGCTCTCCAAACTTCGGCCGCCGCCGCGTCCTTAGCCCGTACACACAGCTTTTGGCGCGCCTGGGCTGGAGATTCGGAGGAGGTGGTGGAGGAGGCGAACGAAGTGGGGGGCAGGCTGCTCCTACCCCTCGTCCCCGCATTCGCATTGCCGGTGTTGAGCATGGAGAACAAAGGCCAGGAGGGTCCTTCTCAGCCAAACAGGGCACAGGCAGCGACAAAAGAGAGGCCGGGCGCCGCGCCGCGGGGTTCGGGCAGCTTTTTGCAGGAGCGAGCCCCGTCATCGTCTACTTCGGCCGCCATAGCATTGAAAGGTGCCAGAGGATCGAAAGGAACTGGTCTGGAAGCCCCCAAGACGGAGGACCCCAGCGATTGCATGACAGATCACGTTGCCCTGGCCCGGACAGCGGAGGCCGGAGGGAGCGACATTACCCACGCAGCTGAGGGAGCGAGGACGCCGAGAACCTAGGCACCGTGGGAGAGCGACGAGGAGGCCGCTAAACAGACCGAGGCTGAGACTGGCATGCCAGTGCTCTGAAGAGACGTGCGCCGGAAGGTGTTGGCTGCCACTGCTGGGAGGCGGGAAAGAAATTGCTCGGCTGTGTGTGTGTGTCCCACGGTGCAAGATGAAGGTGCCTCGAGAAGGCGCATAAAAATCTGCCTACGCCAGAGGAAGCCATCATTGACGGACTCTTCCTCGTCCGTTCACAGATTGTACATTTCTTTCATCTCGACACCCAAGAATTCACGTTCCTAACGACACTTCGAGCACGTCCCGGACCACGTCGGCCTCCAATGCAGGCCCCCCTTCCACTTCAAACAGAGCCAGCACGCTCATCACCTGCCCCGCCAAGGCCTCGGCGTCCTTGGTTTCCTTGTCCAACGCCCGGTAGTCCAACAAGCTGCGCAGGCCCGCCTTTTGGCTCTCCTCCCATGCCCACTCCGCCATCTCCAGAAGTCCTCCTCCATTGGCACCTGGACCGTCCCGAGCAGAGCACGTGGCTGCACTCATTCGAAGCAGCAATGCCTCGTTCCACGCCTCCCCACCCAGCTCACCCTGCTGCCTCCTATCAGCCAGGACGGCCAGGTACGAACGCAGGAGGACGGCAGTCAGTTGCGAGTACGTGGCAAGGGGGAAGAGAGGGGCGAGGCAACGCGCCAGGCTTTGTATGGGGGGGGCCTTCACCAAGCGCAACAAACGACCTGCCGCGACGCTGCCTTGGGCCAAATGCCTTCTCTTTGTCTCCCCTTTGTCGCTCCCTGCCGCCATTCCCAGGCCGCGACCCAGTTCCGAGGCGCCCCCGAGGATCAAGTCCGCCATGGCGTGGTTAGCCAGCACTCCCCGCACGGATCCGCACAGCAGGGCGTCAAAACATACCGACCAGGCTCCCAGGGCCATGGAGCGTTCCGCTTGGAGCGGCAGGGTGACCGTCAAGGTGGGGTCGACGATGGCGAGGTCGGGTGCCAGGTCGCGGGCGTGCATGGGCACCAAGGCCTCTTCGGCTTCGTACAGAGCCAGGCATTGGGGCCCGATGCCCCCTCCCCCTGCGCTGGCCGTGGTTGGGACCGTCACAACAGGCAAACGCTGGTCGGAAAGCTCTTTTTCCTTATGGAACACTCGGAGATAGTCTCGCGCACGTCCCTCGCCTGTACAAGCCAGGACAGCCATACCTTTGGCCAAATCCAACGCGCCCCCCCCCCGACCCCTATGATGGAGTGCGCTCCCATACGTTTAGCCATTTGTGCACCTTCATCCAAGGCTTGCGTTGTTGGGTATCGCTCCAGCATGGAGAATGTACCACATTCAATCCCTACGCCACGCAATCGGGCCAAAACCCGCTGCACGTGAGGATTTTCCGCCCTATCTGTAGGCGTGCTAACCACCACCGTTCGAGGGCCGATAAGACGTCGGTGCTTGACTCCAACCTCGTCCACGGCATTTTCATTGAGCTCTATTTGAGTCGTGGCGTGTTGGGGGCTATTATTCAGGGGCAGTAAAGCTTGAGACGAGGAGGAGCTACGTTTGACTTGAGGTCGATGGAGTTGGCATGCCGGACGACCGAACTGCGTTGCCAGTGCGAGCCTGTGACGCATGACCTGTGTGCGTCTGTCCAAATTAAAAAATAGTTGGATTTCATTTTTAGTAAAACATCCCCACATCTTTTAAGGAAAGCGATAATATAGGAAAGCGATAGTACTCGACCTCCCGCCCCTCACTTCCTGCGCCCCAAACCGGGGTGGTATCGCGGCGGTTTCGTAAATCATGCCATGGTGCAGAATCTCCTTACGTAACCTACCTATCCTAGATTCTATCAACACGTGTGCTCTCAACTTGTATTCCTCTCGTACCATGCGCAAGCTCCCTTTCACGAGCGCACACATCCTACAAGCCGCAACTCGACGTGGTTCCGATGTCGATGGAATGCGCGAAAGCTATGATTGTTTATTGGATTGTGCGACCTGATCGATCTTCTGTCGACAGAAAGCTCAGGAGGCAACGACTCCCCCGCGTGGCCGCCGTGTCTTTGGTGTGAGAAGTGAGGCCTTGACGAAAGAAAAGACACAACGCCATGCAAATTTTATGAGGATCAATGCGTCTTGGCATGTGTGTGTGGATTTCCTGTGCGTCGCAAGTCTTCGGTAGCGCAGCTGCGCACTGTCCGCAGCTCCGGCGTCCGAAAAGAGCGCGTCGTCGCCCTCATGCGTTCAATTTTGCGGTTTGAAATGGTCACTTTGTGACCGGCGCCGCTGCAATGCATGATGAGTATGCCAGGTCATGCATTGTTTGTGCTCTGACCTACACGTGGTCGGAACGCAGGTCTGACGGCGCGGTCCGCCAATGGTTTCTTATTTAAACTCGCTATGGGCTTTCGCCTCGACGGTCAGCAACCCCTTTCTGTCCATGTCCCACCATGCCCACACACACCTGCACACGCACATACAGTTACACCACCATCCGTGCATTAGTTTCATCATGAGCAACGGTAACGTTCATAATGGCAGCGCACCGGAGGCCGAGTATACACCAAAGAACATCCTAGTAACTGGAGGGGCCGGTTTCATGTAAGTTCCCCGGCAGTTTCTCTGATAAATCCCTGCGTACAAACTAACGCCACGGCTTACCTAAATTTCTTTGACACAGCGCCTCTCACGTCGTGCTACTTCTTGTCAAGAAGTTTCCCAAGTATAAAATCGTAAGTACCCTGTGTTTCTTTGCGATTTCCTGGTCCTCCCGGCTCCCTGCGCGATGTTTGAAAGCTGGCATGATAAGATGGGAAGGAATATTCCCACAAAGACATTAAGCTACGGGCTAATGATGAGACTACTCGTTAGGGTCGTAGGATAGCGTGGGGTATTGTCATCAGGCAAGTAACAAATCGATTTTTCATGGCGCCGCCTGCCTTTTCCACCATTTCAGGTCAACCTGGACCGACTGGACTACTGCTCCTGTCTGGAGAATCTGGACGAAATCAAGTACTACAAAAACTACAAGTTTGTCAAGGGCAACATCTGTTCCTCTGACCTCGTGAACTACGTACTTGAAGAGGAAGAGATTGACACGATCATGCACTTTGCGGCCCAGACCCACGTGGACAACAGCTTCGGCAACTCCTTCTCCTTCACGCAGAACAACATTCTGGGGACGCACGTCCTCTTGGAGAGCGCGAAAGTCCACAACATCAAGCGCTTTATCCACGTGTCCACGGACGAAGTGTACGGGGAGGGAGCGGCGGACCAAGAACCCATGTTCGAGGACCAAGTCTTAGAGGTGAGTGCAGTCCAAGAGGCGGGCAGGGAATGTGAAATCACGCGGCCCTGCTCGTGACTGGCATGGCTAGACATGCTTTTCGCCTCCATGCCCCCCTTTACCCGCGTTTGTGCGTATTCATTCTCAATCGATCTCGTTTGTTTGACCACACAGCCCACGAATCCTTACGCCGCGACCAAGGCGGGCGCCGAGTTTATTGCCAAGTCCTACTCTCGCTCTTTCAACCTCCCATTGATCATCACGCGCGGAAATAATGTCTACGGTCCCCACCAGTACCCGGAGAAACTCATCCCCAAGTTTGTCAACTTGCTGATGCGTGATAGGCCGGTGACGCTGCACGGGAACGGCCTCAATACCCGCAACTTCCTCTACGTGAGTCGCTCCCCCCAGCGTCCTCCCTCCTTCCTTTCCTCCCTCTCCCTCACCCACGCTCACGCCGCATCTCTGTCGCCGGTTTTGAACAGGTGGAGGACGTGGCGCGTGCGTTCGAAGTAATCCTGCACAGGGGTGTAACGGGCAAGATCTACAACATCGGGGGCACCCACGAGAAAGCGAACATCGAGGTCGCCAAGGACCTGATCCGGCTAATGGGCCACGGGAAGGAGGAGGAGAAGATGCTGCAGTTCGTCGAAGATCGAGCCTTCAACGGTAGGTTGTCCGAAATGCGTGTACCAAGGAGGTATGGCATGGCTGACATTACAGAGGCCGGGGGTTGCTCTGGGCCTTCTGCTGTCCCGATCGACGCGAGCGTCCCTGCATCCCTTCCCTGATACCCACTCGATTCCCTTTTTCCAGATTTGCGATACACGGTGAACAGCGAAGCCCTCAAGCAGTTGGGCTGGCGGGAGATTGTGTCGTGGGAGGACGGACTGCACAAAACGGTGGAGTGGTACAAGCAGCACACGGGCCGGTATGGGAACATTGACTGTGCCCTAGTGGCCCATCCCCGCTCTGGAGCGGTACACGAGTTTTCGTAGGCGAGACGACATCGGAAAGAGCTTAGACGTCCGAGAAGATGAGAAGGACTTGGTGTCGAGGGTATGTGTCTGTGTATAATATAGGAGGACCTTGCTTGGTCCGTGCCTGTTCCACCGAGATGCAAGGGAGAAAAGAGGCTGACGGTGGTCAAGGTGGCGTGAAGCCATGAATGAGAAGACATAGTGAATTAAGGCCAGAGGTATGTCTCTCGACCGCACGTGCGACCTGGGGGTAGTATTTCATGACATGGGGTTTATTTGGTGGGAATGTATCATGCACCCATTTATCGGTGTAGCGGAGTAGTAATCTAAGACGGAAGCGGCCAAAGTACCTGTGTTCAAGCCCATGCCAAAATATATTGGTTCAACGCGTCCACAAGATCTCTTCCAGTTAGTTCTACCTCGTGGCGCATAATATTTTGATGGATAAGATTTAGACGGTTTCATGCCAAGAGGAACGCCATAGCGACGAACGGAAGCATAAAGTTTTCAGCCGAAAGCAATGAAAAGAGGAGATATGTAGGAGGTTAGTGAGAAAATTTTATTGGGACGGTTAGCGCACCGTCCCATGTATGACGGAAGATGGTATCGATATTCAAGTTTCAAAGAACAATGAAAATTAGGCTCTTCAGAGGAACATATGCCCCGATTTCGGGTAATTCAGGGCGCTTTAGCGGCAAACTACGGTTTGTCTTACCTAGTTTCGACGGTAGCCTCGCACTTGCTTTATTAAAACTGTGTCCTAAATGCCCTGTCTGTGCAGGTTTCTGCGTGGTACTTCCCTTACCGAACGTGGGGGGGGGACGGGAGGTTAAACTCGGTCTTATCCGTTCTCAGGAGCCAAAATCTCCCGTTCGAAGTAAAAATGTGGTTTTTGAAAAATCAAGCCCCACTTTCTCTCAACTTGTGAATCTGGTTGATTGATAGATAGAATCAGCCAACTGATTTGACTCATGAGTGGATGAAGAAATTACCTTCTTATTAGATTGCCATAAAAACCCGATTTGTCTCTTGTTATTCCCTTTGGCGTTACACAGAACATGCTGACTCCTCTGCACTGGATCTGGAATGGACCTCTGGCCTTAGGATGGGTCACTTCATCGGCAATAGTATTTCCAATTTTGCGGAAAGTGGGTCTTGTTCCGGAGGCGAACAAGCTTGACTTCATCGCAAACGACATGCGGGGTAAGATTGTAATTGTCACGGGCAGTAACACAGGCATTGGCAGAGCTACCGCCCTTAACATATGTAAAATGGGCGCTACGGTGATTTTGGCCTGTCGGTCCATGGAACGGGCCAAGGCTGCACGTGATGAGATGCTTGAAGAACTCCACAGCCTGGATGCGGGGCACCGCTTTGACTTCCCCTTCGCGAGGAAAGGCACCCTCGTTTGCATGCGGTTGGACTTGGGAAGCTTCGCATCCATCAAAACCTTTGCAGAGGACTTTCTGGGGCGATATAAGCGGCTGGATGCATTAGTCCTGAATGCTGGGTTGGCCAACGGCTCCGGACGCACCAAAGAGGGATTCGAGATCATGTTCGGCACCAACTACCTCGGCCACTTTTACCTGACCAAGCTTTTGATGGATGTTGTAAAGGCTACTCCTGACTCCCGGATTGTCAGTGTATCCTCGCTCATGCACGAGTTCGGGTGTTTGGATTGGCAAGGAAGCTTGAGCGGGAATTATCGCGCTTTGAAAGACCGCATTTTCTCCAGCCGCTACAACGATTCCAAGCTGGCACTCGTCCTCATGACACTGGAATTACGACATCGCTTGAAAGGCACGTCCGTCCGAGCAATAGCTGTCTCTCCTGGTGCTGTTGCCAGTGATATATGGCGTAGTTTCCCACTCTGGTACAGGCGCTTGGTGCTCGACCCAGTTATGTCCCTGGCCTTTCTTTCCAATGAGCAAGGAAGCATACCCAGCGTTTACGCCGCAACCCATTCCAATGTCTCCGACGAGGATGAAGACGACGAGACGAATGTGCCGTATTTTCATCCGTATTGGTCACCGTCCCCCTCTTTCCTGATGCCCTGGGAGGTAATGGGCCCCTTCATAGGGTTCACGCGAGCGCGACCCCGCCTGCCGCGAAATGCGCGAGCTGTGGCCAAGGAACTATGGTATGAGAGCGAGAAGCAAGTGATACAACACACAAAAATATGATGAATGCTGGTATTTTATGCATATTCAGTCGCTTTCTGGCCTTGAAAGATAAGGTTTTAAGACCTTATCAGCGCGTTGTTTGCTTTATGATATCACTATTAGGTTATACCTCAATCTTATGGAGATCCCTTTTATTTAAACGGCCGTGGATCTCATTTATTCAATAGTTGAACATACATCCGCTTATGAAGAAGTCCCAATGGCAAATAAAAGTAAAATTTAAGCGGGAAAAAAAAAGCAGGCGGGCCGTTCTCCATCGCCTCCGTTTCCCCTCCGAGTCGGTCTGGCGTCATCGTCCTTTCCCTCCCTCCCACGACCAGTGTCTTGTCCATCGCATACACTCATTCAGACACTTGTACATGCCAATTTGCACATGTGACAGGGTACAATGTCTACGAAGGCTAGAAGTCTCGCGAGGAAAACGCTTTTCCTTTCATTACGTGAACGTGCTTGTGCAGGACTCAGGCAATGTAGTGCTGCCTACACAAAATCGCTAGGAACACCGATATCCCTTCTTTCGGGTCCAATTCAAGCCGCAAACAAGAGAAAACAAACGGTCTTCCCCCAATACCAGCGATGTACCTACCTGGGAAATTCCTCTCCTAATCCTGAAAGCTGCTATTCTTCTGAACGCACGCAATTAACAAACCATAAGAAGCGTGCAAGGGATGTTTCCACGAAGGAGTGTCCTACACAGGACAACCTTGATGAGCACCAAAATCAGCCCCCAGCGATTGATAATAGCGGCATAATAGAAGAGGGAGAGGAAGAGCACCGGCCGCCCACTGTGGCTGTGAAGGGATCGCAGATGAAGGGTGGGAACGTCGTGTGGAGAGCGTCGAGGCATCAATTGGCGGCATGCCACGCGGCAGTCGAGGAGCAAATGAGTGCTAACGAGAAATCGCACACTGCTGCTACGGAAAACAAAAGCTTGCATTCTCATGCTCAGTTCAAATCCTTAGGTGTCATAGAACCGGTACGTTTCTTAAAAAACCTTAGGTGTCGTAGAACCGGGGGGGGGGGG
>NW_005803504.1:10257-10727 GCF_000240725.1 Microchloropsis gaditana
CGCCGGGCACGAAAGACGGGAGGCACAGGCACGGCGACGCCTCCAAAGCGTGAAGCTGTGGGCGAGCAAAGGTCTAGCGGACATCCCCGGCGTCAATGTGGCAGAGCTCAAGCCTGTCATATCCTGGATCGCTTCCCTGCCCTGGGAAGATCGGAACGCGTGCCTTCCCAAGCACCTCTTGCGAACGGTGCAATACAACCGGCAACGGCCCCACTGTTGCGCGATCGTCCGACCCTTTGCAGGGGGAACAGGGAGAGGAAGTGGCAGGCCCCTGGCCCCGGTCTTGGCGCCGACGTCCTCGGAGCAGTTGGCAGATTTGGAGGTTCAAGGTGTCCTCCACGACCTCTCTTTGCGGGTGGCGAGCATGGCGGTGCTAAATGAAATGACGCGCCACACGCTCAAGGTATCGAGAGGGAAAAAGGCACGGAGAAACATGGACGGCAGGGAGGACGGGGCGGAGGGCGGGGGGG
>NW_005803504.1:14137-24834 GCF_000240725.1 Microchloropsis gaditana
CTTTCACGGTCGTGTGATGCTCTCCCTTCAGGACCGGAAGTGAGGCCGTGAACAAGTCATGGAAGGACCATTGCTCACTCCTTAACCTGCCAACCAATCGCTGAAGGGGCACCTTCCGTATGCATGTGCGCAGAGCTCAATACCCTCCCCCTGCCCATCACTTTTCCATTGTCGCTCCTCATCCCCTCAGAGCAAGGATTTAGACCTCCAATTGATGATCACCAACTACACACTCCCGGCCCTGGCCGCTGGTCTTCGGGACAGGGAAGAAACGTTGCAGTTCTGCGCGCGACTATTGGAGGACGGCAACCTGGAGCAATTAAAGCGGGTCCTCCACCCCTACCAAGCTGAACTCATCACCCGCCGTCGCCGGAAAACCCGCAGCTTGGATTTGGCAGGGGGGCTGACGTCGAAGCACCTGAACATGTTGCGGAAATACTTGCAGCGATCCCCGCGCCAGCTGACCCGCGCGGTCTCCCTGCGCGCGTCGGTGGTGATTCCACTCTGCAATGTGAACGGGGTGGCCTCCGTGCTCTTCGAACGCCGCTCTCCCTTCGTCCGCTCCTTCAAGAGCCAAGTGTGTTTCCCAGGGGGGATGGTGGAAGAGTCCTTGGACGTGAACATCATCGAAACATCCCTTCGAGAGATGGAGGAAGAGATCGGGTTCCCCGCCCGGTCGGTGGACGTGCTGGGCGTCTTGCGCTGTGACTGGTCCGAGGTGCACAAGATCACGGGCATAGGGGTCACGCCCGTGGTAGGCTTTCTCGGTGATCTGACGGAGAAGGAGCTGTCTCCAAACCCCAAGGAGGTCGCGGAGTGTTTCACGATTCCTCTGGCCACGCTCCTGGACGTGGAGCACTGGAACCGAGAAGAGGAGAAAGGCACTGTGGTCTTTGTAGGAGGGCCCCACGTGATCTGGGGGCTGACCGCCCACTTGCTGGATATTTTTTTGAAGGACATTTTGATGCGGTACAAAGTGCAAGTGCAATAGCAGGACTGAAGCATTGGCGTTGTAGAGGGCTTCGTTGGAAGACCGCGAAAATAGCGACGACCGGTGGCTTTGTGATAGATAATATGAATTATCACAACGAAATAAAGGGATTGCGAGACATGTAAGATGTTAATGCATAAAATTGACCTGCTGTTGTGGGAGGGCTCGTGTGTGTCATTGGTTCGACCCCCGGATCGGCCTGGGGCATCACATGGTAGCACATCCAGTAGTGTGAATTCCTTCACTGTTCGAGACGGCAGGTCCTCTGGGCTTCTAGGAAAGGGCCTGTGCCCATTTAAGGGGTACAACGTTGAGCAAAGAGGGATGGAATGAAATTGTCTGTAACGCTGGTTCTGTGGTATCGCATGAATAATACATTTTCGAATCAGAAAATTTCCCCTCAAAAGTACAAAACCCAATGGGCAATTGAAGCCATCTATAATTCCACTGCAAGTTTTCGCTCCAACCCCAAGCATTCCTAGAAGCGACTAATGTCTCGACCAAAGACACGGGTCCTCAGCCAGTCGTTCAGCACCAAGACTCGGTTTCGCGTCGAAACCTGCTTGACAAGATAAACACTGCGCCACAAGAGGTTGCCAGCCCTGGCCGTATATTCTCCGAATTTGAGGTTCCCCGTCTGGACTTGAGCCAGAGCATTGGCTTGGCCCACGTAAGCCAACAAGCCCAGGTTCAAGAAGGAGAAGGCCTGCGCCTCCAAGCGCCCGCGAAGACGGAGCACGTTGGCGACTTTGCCAAAAGCGTTCACTTTTTCCAGATCAAACGTCGGGTTAGGTGTGCTCAAGTCGTACTCACGGTTGAGCAAGCGGCCGAGAAACGCACCGTGCTGTGCAGCTACTTGTCCCGTGGCTGGCAAAGGCAGGCCCTCCACCTCGACCGCGTCTCCCAGGGCCAAGATGCTTCCATTCGTACCTTGCACGCGCAGCCACCTGTCCACAGAGAGTCGACCTCGTTGGCCTGCCGTGGAGGCACTTTGCTCTGGGATCGCTGCGATCAAGGATTTGGTGATATCGCGGGGGGCCGTACCCGCAGCCCACACACAGAGACCGTAGGGCAATATCTCGCCTCCGTCGAGCTCGATGTGCTTCTCCTCGACTTTCAGGACCTTGCGATTCAGCATGACCTCGATACCCTGCGCCTTCAACACCTCTAGCCCTTGTTCTTGCAGTGCAGCGTCGAAGACAGGGAGGATGCGGGAACCGGCTTGAATAATTTTGAAGGACACAAGGTCGACCAAGGCGGGATAGTACTGTTGAAAAAGGCAAGTGGAGGATATTGCACCTCCGTTAGGCGCTTGTTTTTTCCCAGTTGACACCATGCCGTAAAGATACCCCTCACTTTTTATTTTAGTTTGTTTTACCCACCTTGGCCAAGTCTCTGTTAAGAAAATCGGAGAACTCGCCCGAAAATTCGACACCAGTAGGGCCCCCCCCCACCACGACGAAACTCAAGATCCGCTTTTTCTCCTCCATGGACACGCTTGGCATGTTGGCTCGTTCAAAGCGATCCACCAGGGCTTGGCGTAGTTTGACCGCATCGCTGATTTCTTTCAGGAAGAAAGCATGCTCCCGCACGCCCGGAGTGCCAAACGTGCCGCTCTGAGCCCCGCACCCGTACACCAGGATATCATAAGGCGCCAAAAATTCCTCGTATTCCCCGACTTCGTTCGGAATTTCAGAGCGGATGCGCACCGTTTGATTGTTGGGATATATGGCCAGGGCTGTGGGGATGAGAGGGGGGCATGGGATACGCCCAGAGGGGGAGGAGTGTGTGACGATCGCGTTTTACGAGAAGGGCGGATTCGACAAAGCTTGGAAAAAGTGCATGTGAGAAGGAAAGTGGATGGCGCGCATTTGAAAGGGAAAGGAAAATACATGGATAAAAGACACCTCCCTCGAAAAACCACCGAGGCTGCAGTGACTCCGACGCGCGGCACTTCTCTTCTGGCCATCAAGCGACAGGCAACACTAGCACAGAAATCCCAAGCCACAAGGCCTTTCCCCTACCTTGTGCTTCGTAGTAGTCTGCAAGAGGGTTGGCTGCTCGAATGGGCTCGATGATAGACCGATAATCGACAGTACCGACCGAGCTGCCGGCGAGCATGGGAGTGAACAAGAAGAAGTTTCGCGGCGAGACGATCACCACCTCGTACAACCCCGTATCCACCACCTTGGTCACAGCATGCCCCCCCCATCCAGTGCCCAAGATCATCACCCGCTTCTTGGTGCCAGCCTTCGTGGTCAGGCGATCTCGGCGAAAGCGCCGGTCCATGTCTCTTTCCGTTGCCCGGCGCAAGTGGACACCGATGTCCTCTACGGTGTCGAGCGTGCGATCGAACAAAAGGAATAGATCACTGAATACCAGAGACCAAAATGGCGGCTCCTCTGAGGGGGCAGGGGCCGCTTGCAAAGGGGCGACAAGATGTCTCACTTGCGCGGTTGAAGGTAAACTGCCCCGGTTGGCGTGACCCAAAGTCCGCACTGGCAAAAAAGCATGGGTCTTCAATACCGTCACAATAGTCAGACATAATAATAACAAATTCTTACGATGTTGTCCAAATGCGGCCGTGTAAGCGGCACCAAAAACAGAGGCTGTCATATTTAGAAGGTCCTCTTACCCTGCCGATCGAAGTGTTCTTGTTCGTGTCCCTGTGAGGCAAAAGTCAGATCAATGAGTGCACACGACGACAAGCCGTAGTTTTGCATTCATCACGTGGCAAAACCACGTTACCGTCCCGGCGGACTCGCGAGCAGGCGTTGAAAAGAAAAGCGAGGGGACATAAAAGCAGGAGGAACCCCCCTGTCGAACCTCGTGCTGCCGCCGCACCGCGAACATCAGGCGGCGATGACGTCGCGGCGCCCCAAGTGGCAGTATTTTTTTCGTCCCATCCTTCGTAAAAACATGCTTTTTTATACGAAGTGGTTCAAAGTAGATCATAAATTTGAGGTCGACACCTGGTGTGGCTTTTGCGCGTGATGAACGGAATATTCGTCCGCTTTAAATTAAGTGGGACATGCCCTTCGATCCGTTCCATATGTTTCCCGTTCTTGCCTCTTTCCCTCCCTCATACAGATCATACAACAACATCACAACCCATGATTCTGGCCAACGCAGCTTTACGGCAATCCTCGTTCGCCCTCTCTAGGTCGTCGCCTGTCCGTAGTCGATTGATCATACCTTTTCGAGGCCTTGCAAAAGGTTCTCCTACGCAGGTCGCTGCAGAGGAGACACGAGAAGCCAATGCTGGCTACGGCATCCAAATTGTCTCGGGCCGTCACACATTGTACAGTGATTTAATGCCAGAGGCTGGAGGTAATGATAAGGGACCGAGTCCTAAAGAATACGCATTGGTTGCTCTCAGCTCATGCACCTTGATGACGGTGCGAATGTATTCCGACTCCATGATCAAGAGCGGGAAATGGCCCGGGAAAAGTATCGAGAAATTGTCCGTTTCGTGCAGTGAGCACGGAGACGATCAGCATGTACCGCTCAATATCCAAGTGGAGCTTAAGTTGCGGTCAAACCTCGACGAGGAACAGATCAAACGCCTGGTGGCTGCAGCGGAAAAATGCCCGGTGAAGCGAATGATGAAAGGAGGCGTTAAGAACGGGATTACCACCGTTCTGGTGAAAGATTGATTAGCAACATTATATAAGTCGTCAGTCTGTTTCCGAATAGAAAGGTGATCAGAAAAGAAGGCAGTACGGCAGGTTGTGAGAAATATTCAGGTCACGATAAAGACACATTCGATAGTACGTACTTTTATCCAATTTTCGTCATAAGATATTCGATGGCAGAGACACCATTCTTCCTTATCTTCACTCTCTTCGTGTATTTAGTTGATATGATTTTATAA
Source organism: Microchloropsis gaditana (assembly GCF_000240725.1). Lineage (NCBI taxonomy): Eukaryota > Eustigmatophyceae > Eustigmatales > Monodopsidaceae > Microchloropsis > Microchloropsis gaditana. The sequence continues at coordinate 19,003 of NW_005803504.1, forward strand.
AGGGACATTATTCAGGGGCTGAAAGATAACAAGCCAATGTTGCCAATACACGGGGATGTGGACTACTACGCTTCAAAAGAAAAACTTGGCAAAAAACACAAAAAATCGACCCATAGATTTAACGGATATGGTCAGTGAAGCTGAATAGGACATTTTGATATTTTTACAGGAGGCCCTGTGGACTTTCGAAAATTTTCATCTAACTGTACTACGTTTTTCTGAAAGAAAGCCAAACAATGAGCTTGAATAAAAATGAACTTTGCGCAAAGAATAGCCAAGCGAATTGCAAGAATAGGAGGATAGTGATTTCTTTACAACAAAATAAAATGAAGCGGGCAAAATGGCATCGCTTTCCGAAACTTCCTTTGTTTTGTTTTTTTTTTTCCCTTTCGCCCGCCGCGAGCGAGCTCTCGCTTCCGTTGATGCAAGTCTGTGTCGCTTGACATGTTTATAAATAATTGGTCATCTTATTTTGGAATGGCTTGCCATTACTAGCACAAGCCATTGTTTTCGGACTCATTATTTCCTTCACGCTGCAGGGAAGGGGGTCTATTTCGTACCATTTCGGGCAGTGAAGGTGCGAACGGTGTGGATGGGAGCACTACGTTTTTGATTTAGGGCAGTTTTAGGGCACGCGTGGTCGGCATCTCACCTACCTCCTCCGTCGTGGCGTACTTCGTGCCGCACATTTGCAGCGACACGCAAGAATGGGTTTCGACTACGCTCGAAGTGCCATCATAAAGTCTCAGGTGGTGGCCATAGCCGTGGCCTTGGTACGTACGACTTGGAGGAAGCTGTCGGAGAGGTGCAACCTGGCCTTATTCGTTTATAAGACCTGCTCAAGCATTGTGCCTCGCGTATCCGGCATAGTTCATCTCTCTCGTCCCTCTATAGGTTGATGCCGCACAATCTTCCTTTCGATGTCTTTCAAACTTTTTCTCCTTTTTACCCATCCTATCTGGGTCGTCTAGGCGCTGGCGCTTGACTCCCCCGGCCTCCTGCTGCTTTATTTCTCTCAATCGGGGTTCTCCACTTCCACCGCCTACAAAAATGGAGTTGCAGACTATAGTTTCAAAAAAAGTGTCAGCGATATCTTGGGTTTGAATTTGCTAAAAGCTTGCGTGTTATGCGCCTTTTGGTCCTTTGCCCATGGGCGGCTCCTGGCTCTAATCCTCCCTGTCGTAGCGACAGGATTTTGCCTGATTAAAATGGCCGTCTATGATGAGTGGAACTCGCGCAATAAAACTGTACCAGCGGTGGTGATGGTTCTATCCTCGCTTTCCGCGATGGTGCAGCTTGTTGGCGTGTGGAAGACTCAGAGTACGACCAGGGATCCGGACGCAAGCTTAGCGGAGAGCCTAGAGGGGCGGGAATGGGTTGACAATAGGGAGGTAGCACGCGTGGAGGACAAAAAGAAAGGTACATCGCAGCACTCGGGCGCTGCAATGGGTAGCAGTGGTTTTGGAGGCCTGGCTGATGACGGTGGAAAGGCGGATGCCTACCGGCTGCTTATGGACGACCCGGACAACGAAGAGGAGGGCCATGTGCCCGGCGCCGGTGGTGACAGGGACGCGACGGACACAAAAAGTAGCATGGCGGCATCAGTACCCCCGAACATGCCGTCGGTTCGACGGCCCATGCTGTTCCTGCTCTATCACTACGCCCGCCCCGACCATGGCCTTCTCTTCGCCGGCCTCTCCTTTATTATCCTCAGCTCACTATTCAAGCTGGCCATCCCCAATTTCGCTTCATCGCTGCTGACCCTCATCATAGAAGGTGCCACAGCCACACCCCCGGTGCCCACTCTCCACACGGCGCAATTCCGGGAGGCCTTGTTTTATTTCCTAGTATCCGTCCTGGGCCTGGCATTTTTCACCTCTCTTCGTATATGGACGACCGCCAAGGCAGAGGTCCGATTGGTGGCGAGGCTGCAGAGGATCTTGTTCTTCGCGATCCTCCACCAAGATGTCGCCTTCCACGACGCGCAAGGAACGGGCGCGTTGACCTCGCGGTTGACCTCCGACTGTACGCTGCTCGGATCCATATTCACGACCAATTTCAATGTGGCCATCCAAGCAGCGATCAATTTGCTCGGCTCCACGGCTTTCTTGTTCGTTTTGGACGCGCGCCTGGCCGGGGCCTACTTGGCCCTGGTCTTGGCTTTCATGCTCTTGACCCGTGTGTTCGGCGCCTACGCCAAGAAAATGCAAAATCAAATTCAAACCCTTAAAGCAGAGGCCAACGCCGTGGCCGACCAATCAATCGCCCTGCTGCGGTTGGTTCGAGCCTTTGCCACTGAAGACTGGGAGAAAGGACGCTACGACACACGGACCTTGCGCAATGTCGCCAAAGAATTGGAGGTGAAGATGCTTTGGACACTCTATGTCCCGCTTGTCTTCCTCCTCCAGAATGGACTGGTCCTCGTGGTTCTTCTCTTGGGGGGCTACCTGGTTTCGGACGGCGGTTTGTCCGCCCGGTCCTTGACCGCCTTCTACTTCTACAGCACGACAATTACGGAGGCGATGCAGTCACTGGCAGACAACGTCTTGAGCATCCTCACAGGCCTCGGGGCCGGTGAGAAGATCATGGATATCATCGCCCACAAGCCCACCATCCCGGTCAAAGGAGGCACGGTGCCGTCTTTTGCGGCACGCGTAGCCCCTTTCTCCCCACCAATTGTCTCCTCCAGCATGTCCGTGCCCAAGGCCTTGCCTGCACCGAGATCGTTCGACCTGGTCTTCGATGACGTCTCCCTCACGTATTCCTCCGAAACGGATTCCCATCAGTCCCTTCATCGGGCGCCTGTCCTCTCCCACCTGAACCTGCGGATCCCCGAGGGACAACGCGTTGCGATCGTGGGCCTTTCGGGGTCGGGGAAATCGTCGCTCATCTCCTTGCTTTTGCGCTTTTACAAGCCGACCACCGGACGTATCTTGTTCGGAGGCCACGACGTCCAGAGCCTGGACCCGCGTTGGCTCAAGGCGCAGCTTGGCGTGGCTCTCCAAGATCCCATGCTTTTCGGCGGCATTTCAATCCGGGAGAACATCACGTATGGTCTGGAAGGTATTCAGGAGGAGGCAGTTAAGCAGGCAGCGCAAATGGCGGCAATTCACGATTTTATTCTCACCTTGCCCCATGCCTACGACACGGTGGTGGGTGAGAGGGGGGTAACTTTGTCAGGGGGAGAACGTCAGAGAGTCGGCATTGCCCGGGCCCTGCTGCGTCGACCAAAAATTATTATCATGGACGAGTGTACGAGTAGCTTGGATTCGCTTTCGGAGAGCAAATGTCAAGAAGCATTGATGGCTTTGCACCGTACGCAGCCGTCTATTACCCTACTGACCATCGCCCACCGCTTAAGCACCGTAGTAGACGCGGACCGCATCCTTGTGATGGCCAAAGGCAAAATTGTAGAGGAGGGAACCCACAAGGAGCTTCTGCTCAGGGAGGGCATGTACAAGGAGCTGGTGGTGCATCAGCTGCAGGAGGAGGTTATTCACAAGAAATTGTCCGTGTAAGACGGAATATGTCATAGGGTGCACTCCCACGGGCGTCGGCGGATGCCAGGGAATGGACGATGTGCTGTTGCTTCAAACTGCTTGAGGAATAGTGAAAGCCGACAGGTCTCGCGAGACCCTGTAGCCGTCTCGTCGACCGACTCAATACCAGGGAGGCGCAATTGTAAATTAGTTAGAAGGAAAGGGACACGCTGTGACGTGTGCTGTGTTTGCGTGGTCGACCTATTACTCGTTTGTTTTCTCGTGTTAACCAGCCTCCATCTGTCTGGTTATCTTTCGCAAGTTTTCCTCTTTTCTTCCCTCCATCCTTCGACAATTTTCTACACGAGCCTCTCGCGCTGTATTTTGTACTGTTGCCGATTTCTTGTCTAATCATCTCCCTTATTTCCTTCTCGCGTACTTTGTTCGAGCTCAGGGGGTACTTCTTTTTTTCGCTCCTCTCGAGCCCTCCCATCATCTCCCGCATCCTATTTTTACAGAGGCATTGTGATGCCATGCGGACTTTGCCTGCTTTCCGCCCATGGTGCTCGCTTTGTGTTTCTGCTCATCTCAGTCAACTTCTTCCTCTCATTTCTTCAGACCAGTGGTTCATTCGCAGGTTCCTCGTCTATCAAATTTCGATCTCCGTCTCTAATATCAAAGCAAAGCAATATTCAAACAAATAAAAAACGTTTCTCGGCCGTGCCTTCCACCTGAGCCAAATACATGTACGAGAGAGCGTCATATTTCCGTCCTGAAGTCGGGCGGACAATTTTGATATACTCAAACACGGGGGAAAGATTGGCCATCGCACTCTTTTCCTGCTCTGGCATGGTGTCATACCGTACACGAACAAGTGCGAGGGTGAGGCCAGAGCCCGCACACGAGAAGAAAAGACGGTTGTCAGGCACACTCACATCAACCATCAGTCACATCATTCCTGTTCTCTTTACGAGCATGCCATCTATCTCCACAGATTTCTGGAGGAGGATGAAGGGGCTGACGGGCGGAGGGCATTGGTCTGCTTACATTGTTTATCGGTACCGGTTGGATGGGTGGCCATGTCCGCGGCGCCCTGCATACCCTCACGTTTCGTACTGCTGGGGTCGGGATGGGCCGGAGAGGTCGAGACCCCTTTCATCTGCCAGGCGGCACTGGGGCGTCCGGGCCTTGGGGAGGAAGGCCGGTGGGAATGGAGTGACGCCCTATGGAAGGACAACAAAGTATCCATTGCCGCCGCAGCTGCAGGGACGGGAAAGTGATTACCAAAGGCAGTGTTCTGCGTGTCGATTCCACCCCTTAGTGCCGGTGATGGACCAGGGTGGGCACCGTTGGCTTGTTGCATATGGAATAGCGCCTGATGCTGGTGCTGCTCCTGGGAGCACTGCAGTCCTTCCTGTTGTCTTTGGTGCGGCAGCTCGACTCTGGAGTCCGAGCAGATTCCCTCGGTCGGATCGGCTCCCGAATCACCGGCTCCAGCGTTTCGGTTCAGAGGTGCGAGGCGAGTGGCGCCCGCCGGAGGATGGTACAAGGCCGGCGAGGAGGAAGAGGAAGACAGCATGGATTTAACGGGGTTGTCGGGACGCTCATCGCGGCGAAGGCTGGAAGGACAGGGTGCACCTTGCTTACAGTAATAAGAGTGGGGTTGTGGCTGCAGAAGGTTCTGCGGCTGCATCATTTGCGGTTGGTATTGCATGTGGTGGCCCTGGAAACGCATGGCGTGGTGGTTGCTCTCAGGAACATCGCACCCGGAATGTCGCCGTTTGCTCGCCCCCAGCGTCGGCCGTCCCGCCTGCCCTCTCCTACCCATGCTTATTAATCCGACCTGACTATACGGTGCGGGATTGCCGGCGTAGTGTCCGGCTTCCGGAGGGGTGGGGTTCAAGTTCGCAGCCAGGGAAGATACCGAGCCATTGCCATGTCTTACGCCCTCGTAGGGGGAGCACAGGCTGGGTTTGAGACCCCCCGGGGCAGCCATTCCGAGAGCTGCTGCCGCCGCCTGAGCGCTGGCCCCAACGGTTTGGTTCCCATTGGCACCGCCGTCGTACTGCGACGGGTTTGAATGCGTCGCGTGCTCCACGTCCATGGCATCTCCCCTTTCGCCCTCCGCTGCCTTACAGGGCCGTGAAGCCCCTCCCTCCGAGTTGCCCCCCTCCGGGACAGCCATAGGTGCCTTGCCAGCCATCATAATGGTTGACACGTCATGATTATGGCCGACGGCCCCCCACAAGCTCCGGCTGCTACCGGCAGCGCCCGTGCCTACCGTGCATGCCGCAGTTTGTGCCTCCAAATTCTGGTGTCCAGGCTGGTTCTCGATCCCTTATTTTGGAATGGC
>NW_005803503.1:0-1664 GCF_000240725.1 Microchloropsis gaditana
TTCCTCCCGTACCGACTGACCTTCTCCGGAAAGCATTGCGAGACGAAGGTGGAAATGAGGGAGGACTTTCCTGCCCCTCGGTCTCCAAGGAGGAGAATGCGCACGGTGTCTTTCATGCCCCCCTGGTGATGTAGGTAGAGCACACGGGGAGAAGCAATTAAGACCGGTCTCCACCCTGGCATCATGTTGTAAGCCGCCTCCGTCGAAAAAACATACTCCTTTGGCGCATAATTACAATCACATCACACATTCCCTGGGATTGTGACGGCCAAATGCTGAAAATGTCGTTGCTTCCACCAGGATCGAGATCGCGGCGGGAATAGCTAGAAGCCCCGAGCCTGCTTCCTTGCCTCTTTGAACACATCACCGAATGAGTACGCACCGGTCCATAACGCAAAGCACGCGGGCTCCACGACGCAAAGTACGTGGGGGTTGACCTGTTCGTGCGCGTTTCCTCAACATGTTGCCGCACCGTGTTCAAGAGAAGGACTCCGTGCATCTACAGGGCTCGCCACCCCGCTTCAAGAAGCAGTACTAGCAGGAGCGAGCGCTCGACTCGATCGATACTCTCAGGTTTCGGTCACACAAATCGACGTGCCTTCACCCACAGCCACGTACTATCTCAGCCACATGGCCAGGTAGGACAATGTCTTTCTTGCGGATACTGGACCATGACCTGGACGACCCGCTGTTCCTTCGTCTCTTCGACTCTCTTGGCCTGAACTCCCATCAAGAGTAAGTGGAACCAGGGGCTTAGACGTTCATGGGGGATGGGCCACTTGATTGGAACAAAATTGGAGTACCGAGGTATAGCGGGCCAAGGTGGTGTTTTGTTGGGGTGTAAGGTAGCTCTGTGCCTCATTTTTAGCCTTTTAACCTCCTACCACCGTAGCTGGCCCTATTTCCTATGCCTGTCCTGGGGGAAGCTCAACGTCATCTTTATCTCACTTCATTGCTTTGTCGTCCCGGCATTCTTTTCCATCTTTTTCATAGAGTCGAGCTCATCCATGTCCTGAAACGGATCACCACGCCGATGGAGACCTTGATAGCCCGAGGCCGGAGCAGAGAGGCACTTGCCTTCTTGGAGAAACGACAGCAACAACGACAACAATTGCAACGACAACAAAGACAACCGCCACAACCATTAGTAGAAGAAGAAGCACGACTATCGCCACAGACCTGTGTAGCGGCACCCTTTCCCGGGCCGGGACCGAGTGTGTGGGGCACCGTGCAGGAAGCGGGGCAGGCCGCCGTTCCACGCCTTCCCTCCTCCTCGCCCTGCTTCCACCTCAGAGACCCCACAGTGCCTTCCCCGGCGGCCCTTACTGCGAGCCCAGCCTTGGCCCAGGGGCATGCGTCGCGCCAAGACGCACCGGCACGCCGGGTGCTCGTTACTTTTTCCAGTGGCAGGTGCCAGGCCGCAGGGGCGAAGAGGTTCCTCTATTCTTCGCACAGGGCGAGCCGGGCCGGGGAGGACGCCTTCGTGGAGGAGATCCAGGAGCAGGTGCGGCAATGGCGGGACTCCGGGGGGGGAAGAGGAGGGAGCGAGGGGGAAGAGACGTACAGTGTCAGCGTCAATTTCTCCCCGTCGGGCGCACTGAAGAAGACGGTGTGGAAAGTGACGGCGGGGGGAGGGAAGGAAGGAGAAACGGGCCACCCTGAAT
>NW_005803503.1:3742-5045 GCF_000240725.1 Microchloropsis gaditana
GGCCATCCCCGGCACTCGCCAAGTCATCTTCCTCCTCCTGCTTGAATACCTCTACACGGACCTGGTGCCGTCCGACACTATGCTTCCCGAGACGGTACCCTCCCTGGCTCCCTCCTTCCTCCTTCCCTCCCTCCTTCCTTCCTCCCTCCCCCCGTTTCTGTTTCCTCTCTCGCTCCATGCTGGAACCGGGGAATGCAAGCTCAGCCTCCTCCTGCCCTCCTCCCCTCCTTGTTCCCGACAGGCCATCGAGCTCTTCATCGCCGCGGACATGTACGGGGTGGAACGGCTCAAGCGGGCCTGCGAAAACGTCTTTCAAACCGGGCTCAATATCGAGAACGCGGCCACGCTCCTCCAAACCGCGGAGAATTTCAAGTAAGAATGCATACATATTTGTGTTTACCACATGTCCACACACACACATATACATATATAATGATACACCCTTGTTTTTTTGTCGACTTTGCTTTTGATGCGTCACGGGTGGAGTGAGGATCTCGGTCGGGACGAGGGCAGGGACGGGATGCTGGCTTTTCCGACGCTTTCAAGTTCAACGCGTCACTTATTTCGGGGAGGGGCGTATGGATGATTCGCATGGCACTGAATGGAAGGCCTCTGTTACCTCGACCTGTCCTCCCATTCATGTGCCACCGCCCCCCTCCCCTGCCTCCTTCCCTCCCTTCTTCCCTCCCTCCCTCCCTGTCTTCCAGCGCCAGGGCACTGAAAGACATCTGCCTGTCCTTCATCGTCCGGCATTTCGATCAGGCCACAAAGACGGAGGCCTTTGCCGGCTTGTCCCGGGAGCTCATCCTCGAGGTGCTCCAGAGCAGGTAGTCCCTGCCTGTCTAACCTCCTTTCGCCCTCCCCCCTCCCGCCCATGTCGAGAAAAGACGGGACCTTTGGAAATGCCAAGACAGCATTCAGGGTGCAAGGGCGGTGTCTAGTGATGGCTTGCTGGCGATGCCCCATCATATCAAGGGGGGGAAGGCGGAGAGGAGGGGCAAGGGGTTGAAGGAAGGAAGGGATCGGGGGCTATCCGGTTTAATGCCGGGAAGGAATAGGGTTTGTCCACGACACTCATGTTCATAACGGTCTATTTCAAAGCAATAATGCATATGTCTTTCTGGGAGGGACGAGAAAGAGGGCGCATCCAGGCGAGTACATCCTTGTGGCTCTTCTCCCCTGGGTGCCGACCTCGTATAACTCGCACAGCATGGGAAATCGTCCGCGTTCACGGCTTCCTTTTGTCTTTCCTCACTTTGTTATATAGCTATGTATCACGTATATGTGCATCTGAGTTCCAAGG
>NW_005803503.1:5055-5417 GCF_000240725.1 Microchloropsis gaditana
GCGCGGCAAGGCATCAGGGATCCGGCGGCAGAGGGTGAGCGCGTCTTCAATGGAGGAGGGGGAGGAGGGGAGGTAGGGGAGGAGGACCATATCAACGGCCGAGCTAACCTGAAGAAGGGAAAAAGATGGTGAGTAGGCGGGTGAGAAGGGACGCACCGAGGGAAACACAGCCGTGGAGGAGGCTCGAGACGGAGGAGGAGGAGGGAAAGCTGCCGGTGAGGGTCGCCGTTCTTGGATCATACCAGACGCACTCATGCGACCAGGGCACGACCGAGTGGGCTTCAGGAGGCATCCTGACCAAGGCACAGAGAGAGAGAGAGGGAGAGAGAGAGAGAGAGAGAGAGAGAGAGAGAGAGAGAGAG
>NW_005803503.1:8681-8803 GCF_000240725.1 Microchloropsis gaditana
ATTGATTTTACGAAAATTGATGGGAAACACACGTCACGTTCCCAGGCCCAACTTCATCACCGCTCACTGCATCAGGTATCAATGGTCCACTTGCCCTTCCACAACCTCACCACCGCCTCCCT
>NW_005803503.1:9143-9580 GCF_000240725.1 Microchloropsis gaditana
ACGTGCCTCACCTGGTATCGGCCTTGACCGGGAAGAGCATCAAGCAAGTCACATGCGGCTCCTACCATACGGTACGCTTCCCTCCTCTCCTTCCTCTCCCTTTTCCCCGGAAGCCCCCCTCACTGCCGTCTCGGCAATGCCCCTCCCCCCACCATCGCTTTTACTTCTCGCGATGAAACCTCGGCGTCGTCATTCTCCCTCCTGCTTGGTGCGCCAACTCGGACCCCTTCTCCCCGTTGTCCTCCTCCCTCCCCTTTCTCTCCATCGCTGCCTCCCTTTGCGCTCGAGCACTGTCTTGCAAGGAACCTGACGGCCGCGCCATAAGGCCTGCGTGCCCTCAGCTGTCCCTGTCTGGGAATTCTAGGACCCTCCTGTCCACCGTCCCTCCCCCCCCCCGGTTCCACCTTGCCCTAAAATCGCTTTTTCCCTCCCTCCCT
>NW_005803503.1:11309-17437 GCF_000240725.1 Microchloropsis gaditana
CGTTCCCGCCTGCCTTGCCACCACTTATGTCTTGTGGGACTCTCTTACCTCGGACCCAACGGCTTTCCCAGTGAAGGCCTAGAGCGACCACGCGCTCGTCTTTCCCCCCCCGCTCTTTCTCCTCTGCCAGACTGTACGAAGACCTCAATCGTCTCCCTCCCTTCCTCCCTTCCTCCCTTCTCTTTCCCGACAGGCCATGAATGTGGACCGCGACATCCGCTTTGAGGTGATTGCCCGTTTGTGCCCCAACACGACGGGGGCAGAGCTACGGAGTGTCTGCACGGAGGCTGGGATGTTTGCGATCCGGGCTCGGAAAAAGAGCATTAGCGAGAAGGATTTCATGGACAGTGTCAACAAGGTAAGAATAGAGGATGGAATGAATGAGGTGGAAGCCAAGGGGGGAAGGAGAGAAGGTAGACTTGCTGCGCAGGTATGCTGATTACTAATTGATGACTCTTTGCCCCAGGTGATCAAAGGATATCAGAAATTCTCGGCGACGCCCAAATACATGGTGTACAATTAGAGGTATTATGGGTGGCGCATGGGATCAGCGGGCATCGCGAGAGCAGGCGCGTGTACGAGAGAAAGAGCAAAGCAACGTCTACAGCGGAAGCCCGACGGTGCCTCCGGGATGTGTTTGGCATTGTGGCACGAAGTAAGAATAAAAAGAAACAACCACAAGATTGGCACCAGTTCATGTCCTTGTCGTGCCGGAATCTTACCATCCTTCCCCCGGGCGCCCTACCCCATTCTTCCTTTCCGTTTCCCCTCCTCCCCTCCTTTCTCATTTGGGTGGCGATCCCGGTGGCGGGGGGGGCACAAATGCCTTGCTCTTGTCTTTCAAAGGCTTCTCCCACGTGACCTGATTGGACGCCGCGTTCCAAAAATACCAGTACTGGGTCTTGGGGTCGTAGACGGGTTGATAGCCCTCCTCCACATTGTCCGCGATTTCAGGAGGTACCGGTGGAGGGGCCGAAGCGGGCGCTGGGGCAGGAGCAGGAGGCATGGCAGCGGCGTAGGCAGCCGCTTGTTGCGCCTGGGCGTAGTACTGCTGGTGCTGCTGCTAAGAGAGGTGAAGAGAAAAGGGGGGATTGCATCGTGAGAAAGGGAAGAAGAAAAGAACGAGGCAGCTGAATCCACCGAGATACGTTTCCGAGGACGTACCATTTGCTGCTGCTGGTAATACTGGTGGTAGTAGTCTTGTTGACCCTGAGGGTGCTGGAGGGGATGTTGCCAGTTGCCGTAGGCCTGCTGATGCTGCATGTGCATTTGCGGATAGCCCGCCGTGCTGGCGGTGGGAGCATTGGTTCCAGACGTGGATAAGCTCCCATAGGCCGCAGATGCCAAAGCGGTGCCTTCGCCCGAGGCCGGTGTGGTTGAGGACGGTGCAGCTCCCAGCACTGGCGGCGCGCTGATGGTCGTAGGATTGGCATTGGCAGGAGAAGGGGAGGCTGCTCGCGCTGGGGGGGGCGTCGGTGCTTGTTTGATACTGGAATGTTGGGCGGGAGCCGATGTAGGAGGGGCAGCCTGGGAAGGCTGATCAGCTTCCCATCTGGACCGTCGGCCTCCCTGGGGCACATTCGTAGTGGAGACATGGTCTTGGAGTCCCCCGAGAGGATTTGTATTGCTGCCACCGTGGTCGCCATTGCTGCTGCCGCGCGCCTCCGCAGTCTGGGTCGGCCCACCTTCTTTAGTCATCCACCTGAAGTTTTAAAATACGCGTCAGTGCATTGCATTCTAGGCATCTACATTTCACATCTTCAATTTCTTAAAATCATCGGAGGACGGGTGACACGTGAAATTTCCCGTCCTCGGACAGACCAGTTCGGCAGCGACGAAATGGAGGGGCAGATGAGAGAGGTCGAGTGTCGTGAGTGAGGCCGACAAAAAGGAAGGCCAAGCCCTATGTACTTACGCTGGCAACGTCATACCCCTGCCGCGTCCACGTCCCGTCATCTTTTCACGCTTCCTCAGGGACTCTGTCCAGTGTGTACCGGTCTGGAAGCGATGGGTTATGGGGAAGGAGGGAAGTAAGATCATCAGGAGGTTTAAGAAGAAAGACAAGAGGAAAAGAGATGGCTTCATGACTAACACAGCCTGCTGAGCATGAATGCGCGTGGAAGATGTGGACACTCAACCCTCGTCTGTTGTCTGGATGGCGAAGCTCTAGCTTCCGAAAAGTCGAATACGCGCACGTTGCATCCTCGCTCTCTCCTCTTCTTTCATCGTGCTTCCCACTCCGTCTTATTAAGTTGGCCTCCGTGTCGCATTAAGGGCTCAAATTCATGACAGGAAATGAATCCAGAAACTACGAAAGTAGTACGGAGTTGCGCGTGCACAAGTGTACTGGTTTTAAATATTTTTATATTGACATATCACCAACACACATCCACTCCCCGCGATGTTTCTGTCGTAAGAGAGGTCAATGGTTGATGACCTTTATTTGTTTTAAAATGTTATCAATTGTCAATGGCTTTTCCCTGTATCATACTTCTCATAGCCCATTCCATTAAGTGGGTACATACAGCAATCATATCCCACAGATGCGCTCGAGGGTACCGCTTTTGGGAACAAATGAGATCCTCCCCATGGGCCGTCCCTTCTTAGGTTCACTCTAACCTGCCCCCATACCAGCTGTGATGGACGGAGGCATCTCCCATTACCTTGAATTACCCACAAATCATGCCTTCGATCGAGCGTCAATGACCGTGCGGCTCTCTTGTACTCGTAGTAGCAGCCAAGTTACACGCACAAAGATTCGAGTTAGCTAGATGCTTGATTACCAGGTGCACTTGTATGCATTTTATAAGCAAAGTCTGAGATCACCTTCACAACAATATAAAAATAACATTCATCGGAACTTTGTCTTCATTGAAATCCACCATCGCTGGAGCAATATGAACAAAGTCGGATACGAGATTGAAAGGGTACTTGGCTAAACAGGAAAAGGAAATGGGGCCCGCCACCACAATGACATTCTGCTATTTTCATTCCCCTGGGGCACACTATCTGCCAAGAGACTAGCGCACCATCCCTCGGATGGCATGGCTTCGGGGCCTTTCCCGGATAGATGGAGGTCCCAATCCCGCCAAACTATGCACTGTCTGCCCTCCGCGTCTGACCTGTACATGGAGCTGCTGTCACAAAACCTTGCATCGATACTCCCGACCAACAGGCGTCGTTGTTCTTTCGCTACCTGTGACTGCCTGCATATTTGCTCGCCCCCTTTCACCACTTCTTTTCCAAACACACCCTTCTGCGCCTCCACAGCGACCCCCCCAGCTCACTTGACCAGCAGATCGTAGTGCCCGGGCCGGTACAGCAACGTCACAGGCACCCCCTCCTCCTTTCCACCGTCCCATTCGTCAGGCAAAACGTGGCAGGGCAATTGCCCCCCTGGCGGCAACGCTCTCCCGTCCAGATATTCGATGCGGACGCACACGCCCAAGGCCCGGACCAAGGCCATGATCTGCACCTGCTCGCATTCCTTGCCCGTCGGCTCCACTTCCCGGACGCAGAAGTCGTCCATGTCTCGGTAGCTGTGAGTGCGCCCCAGGGATGTTGGGAAAAGTATGAAAGAGATGGACCAAGCGGTCTAGATCAGTGCCGGGGCCGGACTGCAAGACGGTAGCCCCCCCCTGGGAGGGGCGACATAAGCGTGTCGGTGGCAGCAGAGTGTGGGAAGCAAAAAGGAAGGGCATGTACACATGGCAGGCTCCAGGCATGCAAAGACCGGGCCGGAAAGGGAGTCCACTCGTGGCCCCACCCGCTGTGTCGCACCCTCAGCACAGAGCGAGGACGGGACTGAAGGGGAGGACTCAGGGCGCGGTCCCACACAAAGACGCAGATCATAAGACTTTGTGAGGGATCCGCCACACCAGTTTTTTTATAATAAAACTCCCTCCCTCGCCTCTATGCTTCTTACCTGGCATCCAAGAAGGCCTCGTACTCCTCCTTGTGCTTCTTCAAATACCCGGAAGTCAGGAGGCGACAGTACCAGACCATGTAGGAGGCCACGCCGTGGGGCTCGTTGAAAGTTGATTCTAAATCCGACAGGCTTTTATGGGGGAGTGCCTCCAACTGTTTAATGGGGTTAAGGGGGAGGAATAAGGGCGGAAACGAGGGGAAAAGTACCACCTGCAACAGCCCACGCACAAGCCCTCTTCCTGTTCCATTGGGGCATTCCCATCCTTTCCTCCCTTGCCACGTACCTCCTCCACGAAAACTTCCCAGAATATATCGATCGCCACTTCTTCGTACCCAACAGTCAGTAACCAGGCTTTACTGTCCTTGACTGTTTGTGAGAACCGCTCCCATTCTTTCTTTCTGCCCCGTTTCCTCCCTTTCCCTCCTCCTCCCTCTTTTTCTTCTCCTTTCCTTCCATCTTCGATCCCTTCTTCCACCAGCCCGGCCAGATACGCGAACAAAAATGCCCGGTAAAAACAATTTCCATCCCTTCGGATGCGCCGCATTCTCGCGTATCGTCTCGCCAAGTCCTCCACGCCCTCCACAAAGCCTTTCTCTGGGTTATCTTTATATGCCTGTAACAACATGGATGGGGGTTCAAGCGGTCCAACTAAGGGCTGGGAAGCAGCGATTTGTGAATCGATTTCTTCCTGTTGAGCTATGGTGAGGAGGTCCCGGTCTTCCTCGACTTGATGATTATGACCGGCCGCCTGACTTTGACTTAGGCCGTTCTCGTGAACGTCCTCAGCTCGTGGCAGAGATGAGGCTTCTTCTCTTTGTTGCATCGTGGTTATGGCTGCTCCAATGGCCTTATAGGCGAAGGAGAGAGGTAGAGGTTTCTATGAAGAGGGTCAAGAAGCAGGAGGAAGAGAAAGAGGACGGAAAAGTCGAACCAAAGAGGCCAAGGCGAACGATCGTCACAGACCGCGGTCCTTTAAGATGCCAAGGATCGCCTGTGTGGAAATATTTGGGGTTCACAGTCTGGCTTCTTTTTCCCTTGTAATGGGTTTTGAAATATAGGATCGACGACCATGCAGGGCCGGAGCTCAACATCAACCTTGACGCACCATAGCAGCAAATAAAGAGCTGCTTTGTCGACTGTTTTGGAAGACCATGACAAGCTTAGACAGAAGACTTCGCCATGCACTTTCCAGCCATGTACATTGAGAAGTGTTGCGAGTACTTCTGTCGTTTTGGCAGTCTCTAAGATCGGCAATTGGATAGGCGCATGAACACCCCCACGTCAAAGCGCCATCACGTCACCGTCCACGACGACAGCAAAGCGAGCGTTATGGACACAATATCGTACAGAAGCCGGCCGCATCACACCTGTAGAACATACAGCGGTCTATTATATTTCTTGAGAGGCCGGGCTGTCCTTAGTGAGGGGACCGTGGTCTGCCTTGCGAAGCAGAATCGGAGCTTTCCGAGTTAGGAGATCTATATTCGTGATAGCCCCCCGGAAGCGCTGATTGCTCTATCTCTACGTGCTATGGCTCGCCACATCTTCTCAGCCTGATAGCTGTCTGCTTCATAAATTAAAGGTGCCTTTCTGTGTACTTTCATGCATGGTGGCCAGGCTGAAGTTGCCCAGCGCGCGACCCCGTCACACCTCCTCCCCATGTAACTCCTTCCTTTATTACATCCCCCCACCATTCAGCAGTCACGACACGACTCTATGCTATACTCCTGGGGTCGAGGAGAGGATGGACAATGCGGGAATGGGAGCACCAATGACCAAGAAATGCCCATGCCTGTTGAGGGCCTCAAGCACCTCACGGTAGTGCAGATCGCGTGCGGTTCAGGTACTGTGGGCGGGCGTGGAGGGAGAGAAGCTAATTTGGTTAAAAAGAGAAGCCGGCGATGGTTGGAAGCAGGGGGCAGAAGCAATGGGAGGGGGTACGACTTGGTACAAACCACCACAAGCTCTCTATCGCCCCCGTCGAGTCATTGCCGCACCTGGCCCTCCTTCATCGACCAGTGTGGAAATGAAATCGATTGATGGACCTGTCTCATGCTCATATACAGGGCATACCGTCGTACTGACCGAGGATAAGGATGTGTGGTCGTGGGGCCGGGGGGACGACGGGCGATTGGTGAGGGAGGGAGGGAGGGAGGGAGGGAGAAGAGAGACAAATGCCTTGCTCTTGTCTTTCAAAGGC
>NW_005803503.1:17447-20332 GCF_000240725.1 Microchloropsis gaditana
AGGCTGGGTGGTAGGGCCGTGGGGGCCTCGTGCCTGGGGACGGTGGGCCGACCCGTCAATGTCTTGGGCGGACGTTTTGGAGGGAGGCAAAGAGGACTTTCCGGGGGCGGTATGCGAGGCCAGGGTAGACTGCTCTTCCATCTTGGCTCCCTCCGACCGTCCTATCTCCGTCCCTCCCGAGGCCACTGGTGGGAAGGGAAGCGGTCGGCTCCGGGTCGCCTTGTGCATGTGCCCACTCAAGAGGCGACGCACGCTGTCGAGCCCTGGGGTGGCACGGCTGGGAGGGTCGAGGGAGGGAGGGGAGCTGGCAGGGAGGGAAGAAGGGGTCCCAGACGTGGGAAAAGGCAGGAATGCGGGCGATGCCGAGGGGAGAGGGGGAGGGTCCGCCGGGTGCCTCGCTTTTGCCTGCGTACCCTGCGTCGTTCTCTCACATCTCTGTCGTGCGAAATAAGATGAGGAAACGAGCTTGAGAATCTGCATTGGACACGCATGCGTGCGGTATGATTATGCTCAAGGGATGCAGAGCTCGCAAGGGTCAGATGGAAGTCGCTCCCTCGTCGACAGACCCTGCACCCACGTCCAGAGCCATCCCGCTCTATGCAGCCCTGTTCACAGCGTTGTCGTCCTTGACTCACCTCGGTTCCACGATCTTCTTTCTTTGTTTTCCGTTCTAGGCCCGAACTTTCCATTGAGGGAGCGCGAACATCTGTCGGCTGTCCTACCCCCTCCTCTGCTACTCGAGGTCGTTTTTGGCTTTTTTTCTCCTTCTTAAGGCCATGTCGTGACCGCACTCGCGCCAGATACTGGGCAAGCTTGTCGTTCTTCTCGGCTTGGCCGTCTTGTCGATTTTCGAGCGCCTCTGTGGCTTCGTACCGCTCAATAGCAAACATATCTAGTGAAGAGTTGCGTACAAGTTGTACCCCTTTTTAAAGCAAGTTAGTACCAACATCGCTCGTCCAGAATCCTGTCGACATAAACCAAAACAGGATTAAAAGCATGCGGGAGGAGAGAATGAGTCATACGAGGGGCTAAAGGCAAAATCTAAGGCAGGGTACCGCCACAAAGGTTTGGAAATGGGAGGAGGTTAGCAGGAGGAGTCCTTCTTGTTGATATGGCCAATGCCTGTTTCTCCCAAAACCTTGGCCATCGGTGGTCTGTTGTAATTATTCCTGCGCCAAAGTCATTCTCCACATCGCACTTACTTGCCTCGAAGCACCACGCACTGGCCTACGCTTCAATTGAACTCTCTTCAGACAGTCCCCAGGTCAAGGGAGAGGAGCCCTGCCGCCCATCATCCCCCGGGCCTCACGCTCAAAAAATGACTGGTGCAATTATTCCCGAAAGTGTCTCTTTCTCGTATGTGTCCAACCGCTGCACAATCATACGCTTGTGGGAGTCGTTTGGTGCGTGCAAGCACACGTGGGAGGGCAGTGGTAACATGTGCCCGTGGAAACCAGGTGCCGCTGCTACCCGTCGCTTAAATGAGAAGAATTCTTGAGAAGCGCGGTCCGCCCTCCCTTCAAACTTTAACCCAAACCGAACAACCCCGTGTGGGAACCTCGTAATTGGTGTTGGATAGCATACGTGACACTGGGCATATCGTGCGGGAGGAAGGGCCTGGATGGACCTGGATCCTGTCGGATTTTTTGGGTTCACCTGCCCGCTAGTTCGCCAGAATCGGTATCAGACTGTAACCCCCTTGCTACCTTCCCCAATACACAGGTTTGCTATCGGTAGGAGCACAGCACCGGCAGGATAGGACCCAGCTCTTGCGGAGGGAGCCATGGCAAGTGAGGCAGGTGCATGCCAAACCCGAAATGTGGGAAACTACGACGACGATGAAGAGGAGGAGAAGGAGATCCCGCCCCTGGACGAGGGGGACATCGCCTTGCTGAAGACATACGGATTGGGACCGTACACGACCAGCATCAAGAAACGCGAGGAGGATATCAAGAATTTACAGGTCCGTGTGAAGGAGGTTCGGGACGGATTTGTAGTGGCTTCTTGAAGGGAGGCGGAGGTGGACACGGACCGTACGCCTCGGTCCTTGCGGCTCAGCCGTCTCTCCCGATGCTGACTTCCTCCGCACGTACTTGCACCATCTCACGTCGGCAATTTACCACAGGAGAAAGTGAAAGAGCTGATAGGGATCAAGGAAAGTGACAGCGGCCTCTCCCTCCCATCCCAATGGGACCTGGTCTCTGACAAGCAGATGATGCAGGAGGAGCAACCATTGCAGGTAGGGAAACGGGGGGCGGCATGGGGGAGGACAGGGAAGGGTAAACAGAAAGGAAAGAGCATGCAGAGCTAGGGGACGGAAGGGACGGAAGGGAAGGGGACGCAATGAGCTGATGTTCCCTCCCTCCCTCCCTTCCCCCTTCAGGTGGCCCGATGCACCAAGATTATCAATCCGGGGCAGGACGACGCCAAATACGTGATCAATGTGAAGCAAATCGCCAAGTTTGTGGTGGGCTTGGGCGACAAGGTCTCTCCCACGGACATTGAGGAGGGCATGCGCGTTGGCGTGGACCGCACCAAGTACTCCATTCAGGTCGCCTCCCCCTCCTTCCCGTCCTCCCTCCCGCCCTCCTTCCTTTCCTTCTCCTGCTTTCCTGCCCGGTAGTCTTGGGGCTCTTGGATGCTTATCCTCCTTTTTCCCTTCGTCTATCCCTCCCTCCCTCCCTCGCCCAGATCCCCCTTCCCCCCAAGATCGACCCGACCGTCTCCCTTATGACTGTGGAGGACAAGCCGGACGTCACCTACGACGAGGTGGGCGGGGCGAAGGACGCGTTGGAGAAACTGAGGGAGGTGGTGGAGCTGCCCCTCCTCCACCCGGAGCGCTTTGTGAGGGTCGAGTCGAGGGAGGAGGTAAAGACGAGGACCAA
>NW_005803503.1:22776-24090 GCF_000240725.1 Microchloropsis gaditana
ACCTGAGGAAGAGAACGGCTGCAGACTCCGATCCCAAAGCAAAAATTTACGGACAGTTTTTCTCGCAGCGACACGCAAAGCTGATTGCTTTGGCTTTTTCAAGGCTTCTGCCGTCCGTAGTGGGCCTGCTCACCGCCTTCACCCCCCCTTCCCTCCCCTCCACCTCACCTCATTCCTCCATCCTCCTACCCATCAACCATCTTTCTCCCTCCCGACTCCCTCCCCCTCCCTCCTCACTACCTCCTCTTTTTCCCCCCCGTGGAAGACTCGACGTAGGCCATGCCTTGCCCCCCCGAGAGCGCGGCCATCGAGCCCGTGGTCCTCCTCACGCCCGCCGCCGCCACGCCCGCCCCTCCGTACACCATCCCCCGGTCGCTCCCTCCGTCCTCCTCCTCCCCTTCCTGGATGGCTCGTTGCAAGACCCGGCCTTCCGCCGCCTCCATCTCCTCGTAGGTGTTGGCGTCCATCAAGGCCTGGGTCAAGAGCCGTAGCTCCTGCTCGGCGCTCAGGTTGCTCATCAGGTACTTGGGGTCTGTCGCGCATTTTTTCTGGGCGTCGTCCAGCAGGTTTGGGATCACCTTGTAGGTATAGCCCTGATCAACCAGGTATTGCTGGCGTTTCGTCGAGTAGCGCATCTCCACCGTGTCGGTGCACACTGGAAGGGAGGGAGGGAGGGAGGGAGGGAATGCCGGGGGTTCTGAGAAGGGAAGAAAAAGCAAGCTAGCTTGTAGGACACGGGATGGCTACAAGATCAAACACACAGCACCACGTGACCCCAATATGTCTGAAAAGTCATTCCCAGCAGCGGATGAAGCAAACAAAGTCGCCGCAACGGTAACACATAGGGAGGAGAGCAGGAGCATTCAAAAGGACGTGGTACTGTAAAACCAATGCCCAAGATCTCCTTCCCTCCCTCCCCCGTCCTCCTTCCACTTACCCAAGGTGTAAAAGAAGGCGTTGAAGCCTTCGTCGGCCGTTTGTTTCGGCCGGAGAATTCTCCCGAGCCGTTGGGCCTCCTGTCGTCGGGACCCGAACTGGGAAGAAATTTGAATGATGACGTTCGCTTCGGGCAGGTCGATGGAGGTGTCGCCCACGCGCGAGAGGAAGATGGTGTTGACCCGACTGCTGATCCGAAACGCGGCCAGCAGTCTCTCCCGGTCGCTTTCCTTGGTCCCTCCATAAATCGCGTCCCGCCCGAAGAGTTGCGCATATTTGGAAAGGGCATAGACGCTGTCCGAGAAGACGATGATCTTATCGCCTGCCCCAGGAGGCGGAGGGAGGGAAGGAGGGTCTCATTTAAGCGACGGGTAGCAG
>NW_005803503.1:24194-24565 GCF_000240725.1 Microchloropsis gaditana
AGGAGGAGGAGGGGTTTGTTCTGGCTGGTGCAGGGCACCACGTCCTCCCGCAAGGTGGAGGGCAGGCCGCTGCCTACGGGGGGCTCGTCCTCGTCCCCCCCCAGGGCGTGGGAGGGAGGCGGGTCGAGGATATGCCCGTGAACGGAGAAGTACCGAGGAAAGCTAAGGTGGAGACGGGCGAGTTTCTGAGGGTTGGTCGTGACGGTGGCCGAGAAGAGGAGTTTGGACAAGGGGAGGGGCGGGCGGAGGGAGGAGGACGGAAGGGAGGAAGCGGGGAAAGGAAGACGTTGGGTGGTGGGACGCAGGGTGTAGGACGAGCCAACCACGTCCTCCAGGGCCGCTGCGGCGCCCCAGGCGGAGGAGGAGGGTGG
>NW_005803503.1:24575-24715 GCF_000240725.1 Microchloropsis gaditana
TGAATCCGAATAAAATCCGGGTCTGCGAGTATTTGATGCGCTACCATGAAGAGCGCGGTACGTCTCGTCAATCTCATCTTCTTGGGCCCCTGCATCCATCATTGCCATTCTCGTCGACACCCTGCGCTTCCCAGGATAAT
>NW_005803502.1:0-4524 GCF_000240725.1 Microchloropsis gaditana
CAGGGGAAGGAAGGGGGGAGGGGAGGACGGGGAGGGGAGGAAAGGGTGGGACGACAGCCGCCGCCGGCCTCACCGCGTCCGTGCTGCCCGTGCGGGAGCCTCCCGGGGCCTTCCCCTCGGCCCCCTCCCCTGCAAAGGCCTCCATCGCTCCCTCTACGCTTCCCAGGGCATCGACGGCTGCCCTGCTGTAGCGATAGAGGAGGAGGGTGGCGAGGGAGCTCCCGAGGACGAGGAGGAGGGCGGCCAGAGCCAAGGCCTGGTTGAGGCGGAAGAGGACCGAGGGGGAGGACGGGGGCAGAGCGAAGGAGCTGTGCGGGGGGTAGGGGAGAGGAGCGATGGCTATCCGTGAGTATGCTTCGAGCTCCCGTCAAGAATGCACTGGCAGTCTCGCCTGCCCTCCCTCCCTCCCTCCCTTCCTCCCTACCTCAGCTCTTGCAGCGTCATGTTCCCCGCGTTCCTAGGCGCGCACTCCCCCAACCGGCACTCGTCGAAGACAATGCCCTTGAAGTAGGCGTCGAGCACCGCCTCGTGCATCACGCAGGAGTCGCCGTCGGCCTCGCAGATCAGGTCCAGGGTGCCGGTCTCCCCGATGCTCGCCAAGAGCTGGAGCATCAGATCGATGCAAAACGCGTCCTCAGCCTTGTCGCAGAGGGCGGTGCAGGAGCTCTGCTGGCACTGCATGCCCACACGGGCCCCGCCCGCTGCCCCTGGCGAGTCCTTCTCCTTGCTGAGCAGGCACTGGCGGCCCGCGCACGAGAAGACTGGTCGAAAGATACCCGGGGAGGGGTTCGCGAAGACTGTCAGGTCGAGCAAGCCAGCATCCGGAGCAGGCGTCGCTGAGGGAGGCAGGAGAGGGGGGAGGAAAATTCCAAGAAGTGGAGAAAAATTCCCCAGAAGCGTGAGCGTCGTCGCAATGCCCGGACGGCACCCAGACCGTCTCCGAGAGCGCTCCACCCCCTCAACGACCCTCAGACCCTACGCTGCCTCTCCCTTTTCTCGTCCCCTTCCTGAACCTTCCACCCTGCCCATATACCTCCTTCGCTGTCGGTCATGCCCATTTGCAACGCCAGGGTTCCAGCTCCCCCCAAAAAATCCGCGAAACCCTTGGTGAAGATGTTGCAGACCCCTTCGAGCCGCTGGTACATCGGCAGTGCATGTCGACACAGCTGCCCAGAACCGCACACGGAGTCATCTGTGCACACCTGGAAGACGTGGGGCGATGAGGCGAGGAAAAGAGCGCGCGTATAAGGCACCCTGCATGTAGATGCTAGGAAGCAGACGTGTGGTCTCTGTAACAAAGGATCAGGGACTACCGTCATTCCCTATCGTAGCGAAATGCAAAGAAAATATACCCGCTCATCCTCTGCCGAATGATTTGGCTTACACGACATTCCGGTCCTGTCCAATTGTCCACGCAGACGCACGCAGCATCTTCCGAAGGAGGCAAGGCTGCTTCGGAGCTTTGTGCAGCACATTGGATGGGAGGATCCGCTGAAGAGCACGCGACGACGAAGAGCAGGAAGAAGATAAGATGTATTATGATGGGTATTCTGGAATGCCAGAAGCTTTTTGCGGGGAAATACGCCTTCCGGGGTAGATTTCTTCTTTTCCCTTTCTCCTCCACAACCAGGCAGCCCTGCGCCATCTATATAAGAAATGCGTGCATTGCTGTCAAAAAGGAATCTATCATCGTATCACGACCAAGTACATGCACAAGTTTCCTTACAATTGCCAACGTGTTCACGAGAGGGTCCTTCCCGAGTCTCTTTGGGTAAAAGTCTGCTATGTCGTCTCCGCCGTCCGACAGACAGCTCAAGACTCGCCGAGGGCGCGAAAAGCGCAAGCCTTGAGAGCAGGGTCGTAACCCCTGCTAATGGTCATCGATGGGTCACCAATCATTGGTGAGATTTCATTCATGAATGACGCTTCAGCTAGTAAGGGTGGCCTGGAAAAATGTGTGGGCTTCTAATTTTGGGCCTGAAAATGCATTTTTGACACTCCAAAGTGCGTTTTTGCCTGGGGTTTCGCCCCAAAGCCCGCGAGGCACCCTTAGTCCCTCCTAAGCCCCCCTTTGATCCCCCCTAGTTTGGACATCGCTCCTTCAGGGCGGGCACAGTCTTATGCATGAGTCATGACTGACTATCGATTCATTGGCCTTCAATCATGAATGACCAAATATTGGTGGGGGTGACGGCCCTGCTTGAGAGGAGACCCGCCCTGCCGAGAAATCGTCTAAATACCGGACATGCTGGAACATATACA
This sequence comes from Microchloropsis gaditana, assembly GCF_000240725.1. Taxonomy (NCBI): domain Eukaryota; class Eustigmatophyceae; order Eustigmatales; family Monodopsidaceae; genus Microchloropsis; species Microchloropsis gaditana. The sequence goes on from NW_005803502.1 coordinate 2,263, forward strand.
TTCCGAAGACACTGGTTTCTACGAAATCCATGCGATCAAAGCGTGACAATCGACGTCGCGCACCGTGGGGTCATTCTGCAGCAGGCAAGGGAGGACGACGGAGAAACTGGCCCTCTCATGGGCAAGGTCGCGAGCCGAAGATTTGCTGTCAACGCACTTTAATAGTACGAGCGATCCACGCGCGTTCAAATGCAAAAGGAAAGAAAAATGAAGCAACCAAAGCATGGGAAAGGAGTGGCTTATTGAATGGAACAGGAGACAACCGCACCGATGGTTGCGTTTGATGGGCTTTAAATCAGTTGTAGATTGGGATATGTTACGCCGGGCTCGGAATATTTTGACCATCCCCATTTGAAGTGGGAAGGCGGACAATAAATCTCCACACCGGGGTGAAACCAAACAGCGACCCGGCATGAATTCATAACTCGTTTTCCAATCGTTCTACATGTATGGCAATTGTTTTCGTGAGTTGCATGGTATGCCAGTGTATATAGAGGCCAATGCAGGGCACAGACATCTCAAGAATGCTTTCCTCGCCGCGGAACTCGGTAAATGCATGTCTCCGGTCCTACGGTCCAAAAGGCCGACCACTGTGACTCGTTCTGAATCTCTGCTTTGGGGAGACGGCGTGCAGGCCATCAACTAGGCTCGGAAAATCGAGGTTTCACATTCTTACTTGGTAATTTTTGTGTTGCGTGACGCAGGTCTTTGTTTGGAAAAGCCCTTTAATTTCCTATTGGCTCTTTTCTCTCCCAAGTCAGCAACGACTGCCGTACCGGTGGGCTGATCTCGCCGCAGGTACAGCATCGCCATGGACACTCAAAAAAAATATCAAGACCTTGGTACATCATCCAAGAATAAGTCCTGTCAGAAATGCTACGATTCAAAGGTAACGTGTCCCAGCATGCCCTGAACTCTTCACCTTTTTTATTTTTCCGGCGGCCGAGGAGATGCCGGGCCCCCCCACCCGGACTTTATTTCACCCACGGATAGACTATAATGAGGAGACCAACACCCTCCCCCCCTTACACATGCATGCTTACAGAGTAAATGCGACTTTAGCCTTCCTTGCGAGAGGTATGTGTGAGAAAGTCGGTGGGAAAGGAGTACTGGGGGCCGCCCTCAGCCAGAGACGTACAGGGGACATAAATTCACACAGACTTGGGCGTACACTCGGACATTCCATTTTCAAGGCATAGACCTGTCACGTCAGCCTTGCAATCACATGTACACCCATACCGTCGAGTGCCCCTCACTGCTTGCGGTTCACCGTGCCTGTCTCTAGGGAGTCAGCTCGGGAAACGTGTCATCTCTTCGGCTTCTCAGCATTCTTCCCATCACGACGCTCTACCTCCCACCGCAGGTGCTTCCGCCTAAATTTACCCTGCCGACCGCGAGTCCGTGGCTCTATGACCCACTCAGCCTCCAAGAGAACCCGGGGTTGTTCCAAATCAGCGTTGGGAGACGAGGCAACCGGAAGCCCCTGTTGGCCTCCGCAGGAAAGTCTGCCCCGACTAGGCGGGCCTGGCAAAGCGCCAAGGGTCGGTCAGGAAGGCAGGCAATGGGCAGGAAGAGACAGCTACACCAGCACCGAGGCCGCTAGCGAGGACGGGGAGGAGGACGAGGGCGAAGGGTGCCAACCCGAAGGCTCGAACGCGTACCGGCGGGACTGTGCGTGGGGACTGCTGCTGGAAAGGGCACGCTATGACTTTCAGCGTAGCATGGGTACGCAACCGTCGGGAGAGGAATCGCCAATAAAGGCTCAGCCTTCTAGGGCATCGGCGAGCAAGGAGGAGGAAAACGACGGGGACGGGCAGAGCCTCTTGGAGACCATCCTGGAGCGGGTGGACAGGTCCCGCATGGCCGAAGAGTTCCTAGACGCCTTCCATGCGGTGCAGAGGCGGGGAACGGTTCACCGAGGGGGGATGGTGGGTATGCTCCGTCATTGGAAGAAGCTCTCTGACCTGTCTGGGCAGGATCTGACGCTCGGCGTGGGCGCTGCCATCGCCAAGGCGTTTCATGTCGAGCAATGGGAGCTCAGGTACCGCAGGAGAAATAAGGTCATCAACCGATCCGAATCCTCGGCCGGGAACGTTAGCCTTGGGAGCACGCCAACTTCCAATTCCTCGCAAGGGCAGCTCTCGTCCAAGCGGTTTCTCACGGCCGTCAAAGAGGGACCTCGGGGATTGCTTCTGGAGGAATTGATGGCTGTGGAGGCCGGTGCCGCGCGACTCAAGGCGTCTCCCCTCTTCCGGGAGCGCG
>NW_005803502.1:6135-6681 GCF_000240725.1 Microchloropsis gaditana
GCATACAGAGGCCGCTCGAGCCAGAAGAGGGGGAGGGCGCTGACCGACTGGGAGAAAAGGGACAGGGGGGAGAGGAAGGAGGTAGGGGGAGAGGGAGGGAGGGAAGAAGAGGGGGAAGATTAAGAGATGGTGGGATGAAATGAATGAGGGCGAGGAAATTTGCAGGGAGGATAAGGGTTCGTGGAGGAGCGCGACAACGAGCAAGGGGACGAGAGGGAGGGAGGTCAAGACGAGCAGGAGGGCAGGGCGAGGGGAGACGACTGCAAACGACAAATTAAATCTCACAGACAGAAGAAGCGCCCGAGCATCGTCATGCTGGCGAGGCGGCACAGACGCCAGACTGGGCACTGGGGAAGGAAAGGATTCGATTGAAGGGCCGGTCCTGGTGGAAAAGAGGGGACCATATCCTACCGTGAAGGCGAGGAAGAGCATCTCGAGCATGAAGATGCCCATCCGGTTCTGGATGGCGCTGATGCCTTTTGTGGACCGACCCGAGCCCAGGTATAGGAGGCCCAGGAGCACTGGGGAGTGGGGGAGGGAGGGAGG